>NC_133771.1:188199046-188338531 GCF_003597395.2 Chelonoidis abingdonii | reverse complement strand
TAAGCTTCTTTTTTCCATTTAAGATCAGCAAGGATTTCACTGTTAAGCCAAGCTGGTCGCCTGCCATATTACTATTCTTCATACACCTAGGGATGTTTTTTTTCCTGCAACCTCAATAAGGATTCTTCCAAATACAGCCTGGACTCCTTCCCTCTTCATGTTATCCTCCCAGGGGTCCTGCCCATCAGTTCCTTGAGGGAGTCAAAGTCTACTTTTCTGAAATCCAGGGTCCATATTCTGCTACTCTCCTTTCTTCCTTGTGTCAGGACCCTGAACTTGAACATCTCATGGGTACTTCCTCCCAGGTTCCCATCCACTTTTGCTTCTCCTACTACTTCTTCCTGGTTTATGAGCAGCAGGTCAAGAAGAGCTCTGCCCCTAGTTCGTTCCTCCAGCACTTGCACCAGGAAATTATCCCCTATACTTTCCAAAAACGTCCTGGATTGTTGGTGCACTGCTGTATTGCTCTCCCAGCAGATACTGGGGTGATTGAAGTGCCCAGTTAGAACTAGGGCCTGTGATGCAGTAACTTCTGTTAGTTGCCTGAAGAAAGCCTCATATACCTCATCCCCCTGGTTTGGTGGTTTATAGCAGACTCCCACAGTGACATCATCCTTATTGCTCACACTTCCATACTTAATCCAGAGACTCTCAGGTTTTTCTGCAGTTCCATACTGGAGCTCTAAGCAGTCATACTTCTTTCTTACATACAATGCAACTCCCTGAGCTTTTCTGCCCTGCCTGTCCTTCCTGAACAGTTTTTATCCGTCCATGACAGTACTCCAGTCATGTGAGTTATCCCACCAAGTTTCTGTTATTCCAGTCACATCATAATTCCTTGTGGGAAGTCTGTGTGGGGTTTAGTTGCTTGCTCAGCCACTCATGAATGCAGGCCCTGTCTCAACATGAAGTTGTCCAAGCTACTTCCAGATGAAGAGTACTTTGCAGGGAGATCGGGCTTTTCCAGCCAGGAAGGAGATGAGTCCCTCAAACAGTTCTCTGTTAAACTGTGCTCCATTAGCCACCATTCCTTTTCCAGGAACTGCTTTGCAAGTGCCTACTCCCTTGCTGCAACCTTCTCCTCCAGCTGCATGATGAGCCTCAGCCTTTTCTCCTGCCCCTCAGGATGCTGTTGCACCAGTCTTGCATCTTTCAGTCCTGGTACTGGACCTGCTTATCAGCACTCTCAAGAACTTCAGTCATAACTTCATCAAATAAATGTTTCCTTTTGGAGTTTTCAGTGAAGGTGCATTGGGCCAGAGATCAAGTTCTTGGTGTACAACAGGCAGTAGAGGTAGAGGGGCTTGAAATAGGACAGGAACAAGTGGGTTATTACCTAAAGCAGTTCAGCAGAGAAGTTACATTTCAAAATTGAAGAAATATGTATTGTGAAGGAGATGCTTCATAGCGTGGTTAATCAGTTACAGAAGGGCAGAGACAACGTAAGTTTAAAATTATAAAAAAAAAACTATAAAAATTGCATAACTATTTGTGATGTGGGGAGGATGACTAGTGCTCTTGTTACAAAAAGCTTTTTCTATCATTTCTGACCTTTCACATTTTGAAGGATGTAAGTGTTCTTGTGGTGCCCTATTGACAAAAGGTGATGTTATTCCAAGCCGCTGGTGGGAAACCTGCAGTGATTACAGCCAAAATATTCAAACATATAGTAACTAAACAGCACATCTGTAGTGTGGAGTGGGCTTGTCAACTACCAAGATGGTCCTGGAAAATATGCCATTCCCTGCAATGTGACTAACTATTTGGAGCTCCTGCTTCAGGAAAGGTTTGTAGCAGTCGGTAACCAGGACTGGGTCAGAATCCATGAGGGAATTAAGCAGATGCTGTGCTAGCTCACACATAACTTACCCTGTTACTGCTGCATGAAACACTCAGAACTCCACAGCCTTCCTCTGACCTGCCCGAGGCATATTTCTGGACAAAACTGACATCCCACTTGTACAGTACTTCGAAGAAACAACGTTGTCACCTGCAGACTGCCTGGACTACGTCTAACTGAAATGTACCAAATTTGGAAATAGAATACAGTTTCCCCAAAACACACACTGAATTCACTGTTTCCAGCTCCATAGCCTGTTCAGTGATTGCAGAGGCAAAATTTAAGCTATTATTACTCAAAGGAAAACACAAATGGCCCTAGCAAATATCTGTGACTTTATAGTGAAAATACTCTCTAAATCTGGTTTCTACTGTTTGCAATTCCCAGTCACCATTTTGAACTCCACATGTTGAGCGAGAGAGAGAAGAGGAGGGGAGGAGTTTGGCCAAGGCACCATACTACAATCCTCCATTAGTGGTAGCTGGGTACCTGTTGGTAGCCAGGATGTCTCATAATGTCTGTATCAGTTCTTAGAGCAGAAATCTCTCTGATCACTGTAGTAATAAAGTTTGTTCTCTGCTGGTCACTTGGATTCTGCTGCTGGCTTACATCACTCCCCATGCTGGATTCATCATGCACCACAGTTGGCTCTGTGCTTGGCCCAGTTAGTCAAACTCCTCAGAAGACGGTCATGAGGTTGGCAAGTTGTCTGAGGTGCAGTTATGTTCCATGTTTTTCCAGTACTTACTCTTCAGTCTTTTAATACACTCCCTGCACTGTTGAGAAAATTTGCAGATCTGCTAGCTCTGTAGCTATCTGGTGGTATGTGTGGCCATTCCTAGAACTTTTGCTGAAGAATTGCTAAAGTCCACAGATTTACTGGCCTCACACCAGAGATTCACCAAAATTTGGCTATGCTCCAGGAAGAAGCATGTTTTGTGAAAGACTTGCTCTGTTTGGTCTCCACTGCAAACTCAGGAGGCTCTCTGATGGTGTATTTGAAGCTCAGTGACCATTAGACAATCTGTTAATACTGACATATTGAGCTGCTGCTGTATGCAGTGAAGCACAGTGGGGATAGCTTCCATTTTCAGTTGAGTTGACTGGAGATTGTTGAAACAGAAAAGGCAAAGGAAGTCTGCCCATGGGATTGTGGGATTCTTCTGAAGGACTCCCAGGTCATGAGTCATCCAGGGCTGAGACTACACTGTAAAGCAATAGGGTTCAAACTCTGGGTCACAGTTTGATGAGGGCCTGGACTGTGCCAAGTTCTGGGACCCTGGATCTGAGCCCTGGGTTAGCAGCAATTTCTGTGTGGATGGAGTGGGGATTGGGCTTGAGCCTGAGTTTGAGCCCAGGCATACACTGCACTATAGACATACCTTTAGAGGTCATGACAGATAACCAATTAAACATGCTGTAGCTAAGAAGTCAAATACAATCCTTGAACGTATAAATGGGAGTATAAAATAGGAGTAGGGAAGTGACATTACATTTGTATTTGGTATTAGTGAGACCACTACTGGAGTATTGCATCCAGTTCAGGTGCCAACACTTCAAAAAGGAAGCTGAAATATTGAAAAGGGTTCAGAAAAGAGCTCCAAGAATTAATTGAATTCTGGAAAACATGCCTTATAATGAAATGTAATCAGCTCAATCTGCTTATTTTATCCAAGAGAAGGTTAAGAGATGACTTGATCATAATTTTAAAGTACCTACGTGGGGAAGAAATTTTTGATAGCAGATGGCTTTTTAATCTAGCAGAAAAAGGCATAATGAACCAATGGTTAAAAACTGAAGGTAGATAAATTCAAATTGGAAATAAGTTGTAAATTCTTAGCAATGTGCATAATTAACTATTGGAACAGTTTATCTAGGGATTTGGAGGATTCTTCATTACTTGGAGTCTTTGATTTAAGACTGGATATCTTTCTAAAATGTATGCTGGAGATCAAACATAAGTTATAGGCTTGACGCAGTAATTACTTTGTGAAGTTCTTTGGCCTTTGTAATGCAAGAGGTCAGACTAGGTAGTCACAATGTTCCCTCTGCCCTTAAAATCTATGAATCCTGAATCTGTGAATATATCCTTCTACTATTGTTTGTCCCCACCCATGGAATGCACATCTAAATTCAATCTTCTACATGTGCTGAGCCCAAATATAGAACTCCTAACTCTTTAAATTGTGTATGTACCTCTCAGCAGGGCCATTAGGCTTGTCTACATTAGAGACATTTGCACCAGTGTAACAACTATATGTACTAGGGTCATGTACTTGGCCTAGGAAATTTGGGGAATGACAGGCCAGGGTGTGGGAGGTGCTGTATTGTTTGTCTTATAGTTGATTTGGCTGAGTAAATGACTGATTGATTTGCTCACTAGATCAAGTATTGTCTTTTTTTCTCCAATTTGTTCCCTTCCCCAGTTGTTTCATCAATCCATTACTTTGTATTATGAATTCATATTGTATATGTTCTGAATCGTTGATGCCTTAGAGAACTGTGTAGGTTACACTGTATATTGAAATTTCCCCTCAGAGATAAGTTGACATACATTGTGTGCAAACCCTTGTGACAACAGGAAGTACTTCACAAAAATATCAAGACATGACATTAGAACTGTTGCCACTGAATACAAAACTCCACAAACAAGGCTAATATCATTCCAACCAAAGAGAATATCAATCCCACCTTGACCCTTCTTGCGCACTGGTTAGTGTGACCTAATCAAATAGAGATCAGATGTTTTCCATCTCACTTGTGCAACAGCATTATATGTGATGTCAGCAAGATATGCAAGCAGTACTAGGATTTGTGCTTCTGGGCCTGGGATCGGCAGCCTTTGGCATGTGGCTCGCCCTGATAAGCACTCTGGCTGGTTGGGCCAGTTTGTTTACCTGCCACATCCACAGGTTTGGCTAATTGGCTCCCACTGGCTGCTGTCACCGCTCCAGGCCAATGGGGGTGGCAGGAAGTGGCAACCAGCACATCCCTCAGCCCGTGCCACTTCTTGACCCCCCATTGGCCTGGGACGGCAAACCGCGGCCAGTGGGAGCTGCGATTGGCCGAACCTGCAGATGCAGCAGGTAAACAAACTGGCCCAACAGCCAGAGTGCTTACCCTCACAAGCCACATGCCAAAGGCTGCCGGCACCTGTTTTAGGCTATGTTTACATTTGGAGCTAGAGATGTGATTCCCAGCTCATGTAGACATATTCTCATGAGCAATAGTGTAGCTGTAGTAACAAGGAAATGGTAAGCGGCAGTATAGGCTAGCCAACCCGAGTATACACCTTAGGGGTCCAGGCAGATTTGTACTCTGGGAAGCTATTGCATGCCTCTGCTCACTGTTGCCCAAGTTACCATGGCCACACTATTAATTTTAGCACACTAACTTGATGGAAGGTAGCATGAGTATGTCTTTGTGTGCTGGGAATCACACCTCTAGCTCCAAGAGTCGATGTAGCCATTGTTAACTGCCATTCTCTTGCAGTTGTGGAACTGTGATTCTAGTCATTGGCAACCTCCTCACAGGATGAAGTCATACCTCCCATTTCTACTTGGAGGATTACCCATGTACCATGACATATGGAAAGGGTGGATCTGAACTGAGACCAGCTTAAGGCAGCTATATTAACTCTGTTAGAGGGAGTTTCTGTTTGACTCACCTTTGACTACCTTGGATCAGTTTGGAAGAAGCATGCACTGAAAGGGGTACTCTGCAAGATTTAAATCTGCTTTACTACCTGTCCAACAGTTGGAAAAGATACAGCAACCTATATTGGTGAGTTTATACTGACCAGCCTAAGTGTGGTCAGAGCGTGAAGAATTCTGATAATTAAATGTAGCATAGAACTGGGATCTCAAGAGGAGAATACTAAGATTTCTGTAGCAGATCTGCTTGAAGGAGTAACAGACATTCCTTGTTTAAGATTCTTATTGCTACACTAATACATTTCCAGGACGTAGCTCTTAATGTTTTCAGCCTGCTGTGTCAATCGTCTTCTCTCCATGAACTTAACAATGAAACCTGACTGGCTAGAAGGCATGTGACCTATCTTCTATGTAATTGTCTTTGATTATGTCTCACATAAACAGGATGATGCTAATTCAGAACCAACAAATGCAGGTATTTTTATTACCTTTGCCCCACATGAAAGAGCACCACATACAGCTATTGTTTACCATAGGCTATATTTTCACTTTTGTGCACATTGTCTCCTGATGTATTTGTTTGGCCAAGAATGTTCATCTTTCTCACAGAGGGCTTAGTCTAATGCCCACTGAAGTTATGGGAGACTTCCCATTGACTCCAATGGACTTTGGATTGGTTCAGATTGCCTAGGAGCAATGCACTTTTCAGCAACAAATATTTTTTAATAAATGATCTCAATTAATTAAGAATTTTTCTGCAATGCAACCATTCTGGGTAGTAAAAGGAGGTGCTGCAAATGTCCTGTTTTTCACCAGGTCTACTACCAAGCTCCATTCTTTTCTCCTACGCGAATAGCATAGCTGAAGTTGGCATATTTTAGGTCGATTTACCTAGCCTTGAGGACGGTGGCGAGTTGATCGCTGCCGTCCCCGTCCCCCCCACTCGGTTGACTCTACTTCTGCCTCTTGCTGCGGTGGATTTCCAGAGTTGATGGCAGAACGATTGGGGATCAATTTTATCATGTCTACACTAGACACAATAAATCGATCCCCGATAGATCAATCACTACCGCCGATCCGGCGGGTACTGTAGACATACTCCTACTGATGACTGAAGACTGCAGGTTGCAAGAAGTGGGCAGTAAAGAAGCAATAAACATCAGGGAGCTACTGCATATCTTGATCACTGAGAATGGGTGCTTTAAATGCAGTGAAACCAGAATGGCTGGTCATTATAATACAACAGGTAAGTTATAGTTAGTTTTTAACTGAGCTAACAATTGTCATATGTAAGGACATATGCCATAAATCAAACTGCTCTCATCTTCCAACTCTACTGGATTTGTTTGCCAGGTGTAAAAATATTCTGGATCGTTCACACTAACATGTATAAGGAGCATGTAAGCTTTTTACTGTATATAACTTTCAAGATATTTAAAGCCCAATTCTGTTCCCACTGAAGTCTGTGACGTTGTGCAGTCTATATAGTTTTATAAAAATATGATGAGTGAATATAATGTAACTGGAATATGCTTCATGCAAAAGGTCTCTTGAAAGGTATCATTACAAAGCTTATAATCTACTGAGTGCGGTCATCCTATTTGTACAAATGTGCCATTCTTCTAGCTGAGCTAGAAATATGAAATATAACTTGAGGGCCTATTGTAATTATGCGAAGTGTGGGCCATTAATGGTGGTTTGGAATCTTGATGACTCCCATTAACCAGGACCATTGTCTGCAGATGGCGGTGTTTTACCTGTGAGGCTTCCTGTATATATGTGTTCTGGCAAGTGGGTAATGAAGTCTTGCAGTGACATGTGATCATGTCACCTGAACTGGAATCCATCTTTAACCTGGTGCTTTTCCAGTGAGGGTGTGTGGAAACCCAGAGGGACAAAGGTTTTCTGCCTTATGCAAAAGATATATAAAGGGATGGAACCGAAAAAAAGAGAGAAAGAGGAGCCATCATGAAGAATCCCAGAACCCCCAATGTTCTGTCTGTTACTACTTTGAACCACTTAAGTCCTACTTTCTATATTTAATAAAATCACTTTTTACTTATTAATTAAGTCAGAGTATGTATTAATACCTGGGGGAGCAAAAAATTGTGCATATCTCTCTATCAGTGTTATAGAGGGTGAATAATTTATGAGTTTACCCTGCATAAGCTTTATACAGGGTAAAACGGATTTATTTGGGTTTAGACTCCATTGGGAGTTGGACATCTGAGTGCTAAAGACAAGCACACTTTTGTGAGCTATTTTCAGGTAAAACTGCAGCTTTAGGGCAAGTAATTCAGACCCTGGATCTTTGTTGGAGCAGACGGGAGTGACTGGCTCAGCAAGACAGGTTGCTGGACTCCTGAGCTGGCAGGGAAAACAGGAGCAGAGGTAGTTTTGGCACATCAGTTGGCAGCTCCCAAGGGGGTTTCTGTGATCCAGCTCATCACAGTCAATGGTAGTTTTCCTCTTGACTTCCCTGGGACCAGGATAAGACCCTTAGTCATGATTATTCAATAAACTCTGCAGTCAGTGAGGTTCCAGGTGGGCTTAGGGGTCAGCCCACTCAGAACTCATTGGGGGACTGAGACCTTTAACATCAGCTAAGGGCAATCATCTGCATTATAGTTTTCTAGATTTATAAGAGGATTTCCAATTCTTAGAAAACATCCTTCATGGAGCCTCTTTCATAAATCAACTATAAGAATCCACTTATAAACCACACACTTACTGACAGCAATTTTATCGAAACCACTGATTCTTTAAACCTTTAAGGATAATTTGCTTAAATTGAGGTTACCTTAATTATGGGAACTTGATTAATTGCCATAATGCTTTAGCTTCCTCACAACATAGGAATCCTAATAGAAGTACCTATGCATCCAAGTCTTGATAAATCTCCAGCATTCTGTACACAGCAAATATTTTATGTTATTGGTAATGTAAGTGTTTCATACCAAGATGCATTGTTTCTACTGAATGTTATTGCATCATTGTAATTTTTGCTGACTGGTTTAACAGTATATAAGACAAATGAAATGTAATATTGACAAATGCCCAAGAATACATAGTGCATTGCTTGCAGAAATGCAGAACATAAATACAAAATGAGCAAGAGAGAACTGAAGATGATTTTGATTGAGACTTAGAGGAATAATGTAGATCTGCTCTCTATGTTATTTAAACAATCTGAAAAAGCAATTTAAAACTAAATAAAATGCTGGGCATACTTATCTGAAATTGCAAAATAGAAGGCTGTTGTGTTTTGAAGTTCAGATGAAATTGAATAGTGTTCTTTTCAGAGATTGCTTACATTTACTCTTTTCTCATCATGAGGGACTAGATGGCTCAGGGAGTTAACAGTATCTGGCACTTTTATCTTTTGGTGATGGTTTTAAAGCTGTAGAACAGTATTAGACTATGGTTCAGTAACTGAATAACAACTAGAACAAGAAATATTTAAACACGTTTCTTTTTCAGTATGAAACTCGGAATTTTTCTTCTCCCTGCTAAACTGGTATTAGAGCAGGATTAGTATTCTCCTCTGAAGGGCTGTCATTATCCTCTAAACAGCATCACGTTTCAGTTAGACGGTTGCCTCCAGCACTAGACTCAGGAATACCAGTTATAAGTGTCAGTTTAAACAAACACATTTCACAGTTTTATATTGAAAAGTGTTTCTAAGCTTGTGAACTTTTAGACCGTTGGGGTAAACATAATGGGTCCATTTAGTTTCTTTAGTTGCTCACCACTTTGCAAATATGAAAGACAGATCTAGGCTGAGATTATCAGTTGTGGCTGAGGCAGCTCCAGAAGATGCGGGCGTGAATGTGTGTGTGTCTGTAAATAGATCACCTTTACACTAACCAAAACTTGGGGTTGTTTTGCACTAATATGGTCCGCAGAATAAGTTTTAAAAGCTGGTACCAAAGGTCTCAAGGGATCATTACAATAGCCAGGGCTTACTGCTTTGAACTGGCAGCACCGTACCTAGTGCTTTAACTGCAGGAGAGAATCTGGGTCATAGACATTTAGAACTTGAAAAAGGATGTATAAAGTCATGGGGCCCAACTATTCAGTCTTTACACACATAAAACCTCAATGATTTCAGTGGGATTTAGTATATGCCAGATATGGAGAAGCCAGCTCAGTACTGCAATTTTAAAGAATACTAGGAATGAATTGTGTGGAGAAGCCAAAAATATTGACTGTAACAACACAAATTGTATATAAAAAAGTATTATGTATCCTGAATGTTAGATAATAACTTGTTCAGGAAGATAATAACTTGTTTATGAAATAAATGACACTCAGAGAAAAAATAAATTAATAGTAAACACAGAAATGTGTTTTCATTTACTCATGCATTTTTTAAATGACTTTTTATGTTTTTAAGGGAAAGGTTCTGAGGTAAATGAATTGAGTCATTCAAGAAGCAGGAGATATTATTCTGAGTGAATTGGCATATTGAGGTTAATAGACCTCATCTGAACTTTACTTTGTTTCCTCATTAACACATTGACCCATGTGCCTATGATACTGTCCATCATACCAAGAGCTCTCACAGAAAAAAACAAAACAAAACAAAAAAACCCTTCTCTTTGACAAGAATAAAGTAACATGGAAACTGTTAACACAGGTTATAATGTCCTGCTTGCAGTTTACTCCACTCCTTCATTAAGTTGGTGTCCCATTGCATAGGTATAGGTGTATACATACAGGCTGGGCAAGCAATACATATATTTAAAATGCTATCAAATGGGACTTTACTTATAGTCTTACTCAAAAGGTCACTTATACATAACAGATTTTTAAAATAACACATGAAGATAAAGAAGAGAATATATTTGACTAAAATGTAAATTGCTGCCAGATTTACAAAAACAATGGATGTTACGTGAAAAACAATAATAATTCTTTTGAAAACTTAAATCTGAATGATAGTGGAAAAAATTGAAATTGGGCATATATGTATGGCCCCAGTCCTGCAATCAGATCTCTTAACACAAACTATTCTGCTCATACAGATCTCCATTGACTTTAATGGGGTTTGGATGCGGGAGTCTGTGCTAACTAATTTGATTGCAAGGACACTTACATTTAAATTGCAAATTCTTTTTTGTCAGCAAGCTATGACCTTCCATATCATAGATGTCTGGACATTTCAGATCCTGGAAAACTGGCAGCTAATTGGTTTTGCCTGCAAACATTTATATATTAGCATCAACTATGGTTTCTTTTTATATAGAAGAAAGATAATAGTAATTCCCTGAATTTTTTGAAATTCTATGCCCTGTGTTATTCAGGAGGTCTTTGTAGGTAATCCTAGTGGTGTTTTCTGACCTTAAAAATCTATGAATCTATAACCAAATTGTTGTAAACGGCTGATAAAGATAGTAATTCCTTCTCTGTCCTCTTGTCACACTTTAGACTGTATAATCTCTATTGATTAATAACCTGAGGATGTTTTTAGGTCAGTGAATTTTTCTCTAAGCCTGAATTTCAAAAAATGATAGTTTGATATCCATCCTAAGAAATGAGTCTTCTGTTGTTTCTTTCACTTTTTTTTCCTATTCTGTTCAGGTTCTTATACTGCACCCTTCAATATGGTATTTTTGCTTCCTCCCATCCTCTCTCCCGTCTGTCTACCCAACTCTAAGCAATTCATAACTCCAGTTAATGGGAGCTGAATGATCACTGAAGGTTACTTTGGATATATATATGCCATTGCTGTGGCTAGTCAAAAGATTTTGAAGAAATCATTTTCTGTCAGAAAGTAGAGTTTCATTTAAATCAAATTTTTCCCTGGGAAAAGAGTGACTTTAGTGGTTTGCCATCAGGAAAGTCAAAACTTTTGGGGTCAGGTCAACATTAATCTCTGCATCCACTTGACTCACCACAGTGCCTCATGGAAATTGTAGTTCCGGGCCCCTCAAGGCCTGATTCTCCTGAATCAGCCCTGCTCACTGGCTAAACTACATTTCCCATGTTGCACAATGTTGATCCCTATGGCTAAGGAGAAGGGAGATTCTGCTTTTTAATCAGCAGCTGTACACACACACACACACACACACACACACCCTTTAACATGTATTGTGATATGATGCTTGTTGAAAGTCTCTGGGAAAGGATAAAAGGGTTAAAATAAGAGTGATGTCCTGATGGGGGTCTACTATAGGCCACCTAACCAGGAAGAAGAGGTGGATGAGGCTTTTTTAAAATAGCTAACAAAATCATCCAAAGCACAGGACTTGGTTGTGATGGGGGATTTCAACTACCCAGACACCTGTTAGGAAAATAACACAGCGGGGCACAGATTATCCAAGTTCTTGGGATATATTAGAGACATTTTTTATTTCAGAAGGTGGAGAAAGCTATTAGAGGGAGGCAGTTCTAGGTTTGATTTTGACAAATAGGGAGGAACTGGTTGAGAATTTGAAAGTGGAAAGCAGCTTGGGTAAAAGTGATCATGAAATGATTGAGTTCATGATTCTAACAAATGGTACGAGGGAAAACAGCACAATAAAGATAATGGATTTTGAAAATGTAGACTTTAGCAAACTCAGGGAGTTGGTAGGTAAGATCCCACACGAAGCAAGTCTAAGGAGAAAAACAATTCAAGAGAGTTGGCAGTTTTTTAAAGAGACTGCATAGGAAAGGTTGGAAGTATGGCAAGAAACCACCCTGGCTTAACCAGGAGATCTTCAATGATCTCAAGTTCAAAAAAGAGTCCTACAAAATTTGACATCAGAACAAAAATTATTTTAAAAATTACCATATTTTCCAACTTAAAAAGCTCAGAACAGAGAATTGTTATTTATCCTTTGTAGTGAATTATTTGTATAAAAATTAATTGAGAGTTCTGCTGGTTTACAAACCCTCAGATGCTCCCTCAGATGCAAAGAATGGCAGAAGTGAACACAGAAGCTGCAGAAACTATCTCTGTGTGTGTGTGTGTAAAATGTGCACACAAAAACATACATATACCCTCACTTTAATACTTTAATTCACTTTGCCCAATTGCAATCACAGCAGGAATACAAGCCAGTGCTGACTGATTCAGCAAGGGAGCATGAGAAAAAAGGTGAAGGTTTTCAGGCAAGCAGAGCTTTTCGTGCTACAGACAACGGTATGTATGTGGCCATTATTAAGGGCAGAAGAGCAAACTATCCCACTGCATAGGAGAGATAGGAAGTATGGCAACAGACTACCATGGCTTGACCAGAAGATCTTCAGTGATCTGAAACTCAAAAAAAGAATCCTACAAAAAGTGGAAACCAGTTCAAATTACAAAGAATGGATATAAACAAATAACACCAGTATTTAGGGACAAAATTAGAAAGGCCAGAGCACAAAATGAGATTAAACTAGTTAGAGACATACAGAATAACAAGAAAACATTCTACAAATACAGCAGAAGCAAGAGGAAGACCAAGGACAGAGTAGACCCATTACTTAATGACTGGGAAAAGCAATATGAAAATGTGGAAATGGCAAAAGTACTAAATGAACTTTTTGTTTCAGTTTTCACCAAAAAGGTTAGAAGCAATTGGATGTCTAACATAGTGAATGCCAGTGAAAATGAGGTAGGATCAGAGGCTAAAATAGGAAAAGAACAAGTTAGAAATTACTTAGACAAGTTACATGTCCTCATGTCATAATGGGCTGATGAAATACTTCCTTGAATACTCCAGGAGCTGGCTGAGGAGATATCTGAGCCATTAGCAATTATCTTTCAAAAGTCATTGAAGACGGGAGAGATTCCAGAGGGAAAAGGGCTAATGTAGTGCCAATCTATAAAAAGATAAGTAAGGACAACCTGGAGAATTACAGACGTCAGCTTAACTTCAGTATCTGGAAAGATAATGGAGCAAATAATTAAGGAAACACCTAGAAGATAATAAGGTGATAAGTAACAATCGGCATGGATTTGTCAAGAATAAGTCATGTCAAACCAACCTAATAGCTTTCTTTGATCAGGTAACAAACCTTGTGAATAGGGTGGAAGCAGTAGATGTGGTATATCTTGCCTTAGTAAGGTTTTTGATACTGTCTCACATGACCTTCTAATAAACAAACTAAGGAAATACAACCTGGATAGAATTACTATAAGGTGGGTGGAAAACCGTTCCCAGAGGGTAGTTATCAGTGGTTCATGCTGGAAGAGCATATCAAGAGGAATCCCAGAAGGATCAGTTCTGGATCCACTTCTGTTCAATAGCTTCATCAATGATTTAGATAATAGCATAGAGGGTACACATAAAGTTTGTGGACTATACCAGGCTGGGAGCAGTTGTAAGTGTTTTGGAGGATAAAATTAAAATTCAAAATGATCTGGACAAACTGAAGAAATGGTCTGAAGTAAATAGGGTGAAATTCAATAAAGACAAATACAAAGTATTCTATTTCAGAAGGAACAATCAGTTGCACACACACAAAATTGGAAATGATTGTCTAGGAAGGAGTACTGCATAAAGGGATCTGGGGCTCCTAGTGGATCACACTCTAAATATGAGTCAACAGTATACCTGTGGCAAAAAAAGTGAACATCATTCTGGGATGTATTAGCAGGAGTGTTGTAAGCAAGACATGAGAAATAATTCTTCCACTCTCTGTGCTGATTAGGCCTCAGCTGTAGTATTTTGTCCAGTTCTGGGCACCATATTTCAGGAAAGACGTGGACAAATTGGAGAAAGTCCAGAGGAGAGCAATACAAATTATTAAAGGTCTAGAAAGCATGACCTATGAGGAAAGGTTATAAAAAATTGCGTTTGCTTAGTCAAGTACACAAAAGGTTATTACAAGGAGGAGGGAGAAAATTGTTCTTCTTAACTTCTGAGGATAGAACAAGATGCAATGGGCAGTTTAGGTTGGACATTAGAAAAAACTTCCTAACTGACAGGGTAGTTAAGCACTGGAAACAATTGCCCAGGGAGGTTTTGGAATCTCCATCATTGGAGATTTTTAAGAGTAGGTTAGAAAACACCTGTAGGGATGGTTTAGATAATATCTAGTCCTGCCATGAGTGCATGCGACTGGAATAGATGAGCCCTCAAGGTCCATTCCAATCTGTGATTCTATGCCTGAAAACCTAATACAGACAAGCTCAAAACACAAAATTCTGACCACAGTTCCTTGTGTACAACCTCATTGTGAAATTGGACGAGTGAATAACTGAGCAAGTTACTAGTTTGTCCCAAAGTAGTATAAGTACTAATGGTGATTCAGCATGGATGCTGTATGGTGCTAGGCACTCCTAATTCCTACTGAAGTTAGGACAGAGTGCTCAGCAGCTTCTAAGGCTGAGCCTAAAACAAGACATTTAGAACACTTTAGGATGTCTTATTTATGGAGAACAGTAATCCTGTGAAAGTCTGAAAATTTACTAATCTGCTGCTATAGAGGCTGTCAAACTGTGGACAATTTACGAAAGCCCAGAATTCCAAAATATACAATAAAATAGCAAAAGGGGGAAAATTGAAAATCTAAATAGAAAATGCTGTTGAGACCTGAGCTTTTTGAGAGAGCCTGGAGAATGTATTTTAGTTTTGTCAAAAACTTATCATGGTTACAGAGACAGTAAATAATTTGAAAAGTAAAAAGCACAGTGAAAAATCCAAAACACTAATTTATGCAATGATAAACCTAATATTCTGTAGTACAAAAAATAATCCAGATCCCCAATATGCCCAGAACACAACAGGATATCTAAAAATATTAGAACATTAATTAATTGACACATTTCCTATCTCCTAAAGATCAGATGCTTCACACACTGAGTCACTTGAACAGAACAAACAGTCCCCATATATCATAAGTACTTCACTCTGCTTTCTTTTGGGCTGTTACAATTACTCACAGTTCTGCTGAAGAAATAAACAAGTTCACAAAGCAGTTCCTTCCAGTTTCTCTTCATAACTTCCAGCCTTCATTCCCTCCCAGACTCTTTCTTTAAAAAATCCCTTGGCTCTCTTCAAGTATTATCATAACTTGCATTTTAGTGTTTGAGTTTAATTTACTGATTTTTTACAGGCTTAATGATCCCCCAAACCTCCTTTTCAGTTCCTTTCTCATTCCTTTTCCCCTAATTAGTCCTTTGCAGATTATATATAAATAAATCACATATGTGTGTTTCTATCTATCTACACACACATATACATATCATTAAAGAGAGAGAGAGAGAGAGAGAGAGCGCCTTTGTAGCAATTACCAAGTAAGAGGAAGTCTATCCCAAATTTCATGTTGGTTAATGCCTCTGAACTATTAACTCCTTCCTGTGACATTGTTATTATGCATACTGTGCTTATTTATTTATACACCAATAGCATGTACAAATATTACTGTGAAAGATTTTAACCATGAAGAGGTGAATACTAATATGGATATTAGAACTGACAAGTTACTGTTTGTTCAGAAACCCAGCAGTCAATATTAACTCTGTATGTTCCACAGGTTGACAGGAAATGTTATTGATGTTTATTAATTTCCCCCCCATTTAAGTCAGTTCTTCGATGCTATTATTGTATACTGGAGCCAATATTTCACACTTCTGATTTCTCACCAATACTGGCAAATATGAAAAGTCAAAGAAAATATTTTTGGCTTAGTTATCTCCTAACAATCAGCTGCACCAATCTAGCTATGTCCTCCAAAAATTTTGGATAGAGTATACAACTTTGTCTCATAGTTGGTTATCGCAGCTAATTTGTTTGGCACATAGATCCAGGTCTTTTTACCCTTCTAGACAGAACTGTTACATTTTAGATCCTGGTCCTGCAACCCTTCCTCATAAAAGTAATCCTTATCCATCTCATAATTCCCAGGTGTGTGTGTGTGTGTGTTTGCTTTTTTAACCTAAGGCAAATGGCATTCCATTGCTTGGAAAGTTCTCTCTTTCTCTTTCTCTCTCTCTTAGTCAAAGAAGTGAACTAGTAGCAGATTGTTCAGACAAAACATTCTATAGTAGGAAGAGAGCCTCAGGCATAAGCTCTTGTTTTAGAGGCCTGGTATAAGCCCTGAGGCCTGAATTAAAGTAGTAAATAGGCCTTGTTAATATAAAGTAGAATTAGCAAGAGTCAAGCTATAAGCAAAAGTCAAGCCTTGTAACAAAATATACCTACTTGCAAGTTCACAGAACCTGTCAAGAACAGGGCATGTATGGCAAAAACATATACATACCTAAGAAATACTAGGCACAGAACATTCATGGAAACACATTCCAGAAGTGTGGTATCAGAACACCCCATACCAAGTATAGTACAAATGCACATACCCCAAAAATAAAAAGAACACTGACCCAGCCTAAAAATAAGGTCAGGATAACAGGGTGATTGATAGAGATGTATTAATCAAAGAAACATGTATAAGGTAATGGGCAGTAGCTAACCATGTCAAGGGGCACATCATAGGGGTAATACATAACTTGTTTGTATTCATGTATAAAATGGAGTCTCAGAGGGATTGTCTTTGGCAAGTCTAGGAGAGAATGGAAAGTCCCACCATTCATGTAGCTGCATTCATTGTCATGGCCATACATATCTTAGTATCCCCATAGAGTCTGCTAGGTGCTATTAACATGCTTCATTGACAATAAACCTGGCCCGGTGCCTTCATACCTTAACAGATCTTGTGGTTATTGAGTGGTTTGCTCGAGGTCTGCTGTACCAGTTATGTGTGCAGAGCTGGGACAGCACACAGAAAGAACACACACATGCAGCCAAACATCTTACTAGACATTCTACAACACTTCTCTGGCACTCACAAACACTAACACTGGGCCAGATATTCAGCATCGTACACTTGATCAGTTGAGATGGTAACATAAAGCTAGATGCCACTGGCATACTGAAAACAATGGAACCCAAGCCCCTTCACACTGAACAGTATACACAGTGAATAACAGGGGTGCAAGATAGAGCCCTGCAGCATTCTGCACAAGAGTACCCTTGGGGATGATGAGCAATTTCCTAATACAGTCCTCTGGGATCCTTAACCAAGAAAGACTAGAGGCACTCCAAAGCAATCCCATCGCCTCCTCCAGGAAGCCACGGGTTAAACAACAACACTTTATTATCAATGATATTGAGGGCAGCTGCTATATCTAATAATATCAGCATGGAACCTGATTATTTTTCAACGCAAGAAGTTGTTCATCGGCCACTGCAACAGTAAGTTTCTGCATCAAATCCAGTGCTGTACAGAGATGGATAAGTGTCTGGGAGCTCTGATGCAGCTAGATATTGAAGGAGTTGTTTAGCCACAAGCTTCCCAGTCACCTTCCCCAAAAAAGGGAAGGATGAAAACTCTTCAAGAACTGCCCAGTTTGTTAATGTGTAATGATGATTTGTTGGGCAAAGGATGAAGACCTGCCTCCATCAAAGCCAATGGCATCCTACCCCTCTTAATAGAAGCTGGGAGAGTTTCCTGCAGTAATGGGCTTAGTACTTACCGATTCACCTTCTCCTGCAAGGCAGGACATACGTCCAAACCTCAGGTCATGGCACAAAGCTCAGTAAGTGATTGTAGCTGGAACTTAACCAGGGGAGATTTTGCATTTGTCTCCTGAAGATGCTGCTTTCCTGCCACATGCACAAATACTTCAGTTTAAATCTGAATAATCTACTCTGCAAAATATCTATAAATTTCCTCAGAACAGAAAGAACTTAATTCAGCAACTGAAGGCAGGTGGCCCGCAGTAATCAGACCATCCACAGCTTGAAACAAACCTGCTGACCAAGATTTTTCAGATGCTATAGCAAAGACAAAGGATTTCCTCTTTGCCTACTCTACAGCTATGCCATCAGATTTTAAGAGTCTAGGAGCTCTGATGCAGCTGCATCCATTTTAAGGTTTTATGATGTAATTGATCAGTTTCACACTATGTCGACCACATCTGATTTAGCATCTTCCATCCTACTTCACTTCTAACAGACCATCTATAAACTGAGGTGAGTTGTGAGGACAAAACTCTGAAAGAGGATGCCTAGGGGCCATTTGGCAATAGTAGAGGACAAAGTATTGTTATCATCTTACTAAACCATTATCTGAGTACTACACTGAGAGAAAAAAAAATATTACTCAGAACTCTTTCAAAACTCTGCATCTGTTAGTTCTGGAGGGTAGACCTGCTCAACAGATCTCTCACCTCACTAGAATATAGTCACTCCCTGGAAGCTACCTGCAAATTTTCCAAACATAGTATTGATTAAAAATATAATTCTTTCTCCTAACAGAGTCCAATACTTTAGTGTGACTAGAAGGATGAGAGACCTCATATGCCAACCTGAGATCTTTTAGATAACTGATAACTGAGAAGCGACTGGAATTACTTTGTGCATACTATGCAAACTTGTTGCCATAAATTAAGGGCTCTGTCACTTTTCTCTTTCTTCTTTGCTTTTTTGCACTGTCAGACAAGAATGTAGTATATAAAAATAAAGTGTCGTACTGATTCCTTGAGGTCCCACTACTACTCTATCAGATAAAAATAACATATGGTGAAATGTAAATGGTCTTTTCAGAAGTTTTATGAAAATTAGCAAAAGACTGAGTGTTTGTGTTAATCTGGGAAGAAATGGGCCTTTCTGATCAAATCATACCTTCCAATGCATTCTTCATAGACAATACATTACAGTGTCCAGTTTCCTAAAGGTTAATTTAAAACTGAGCCTGGATAACTACAAATATTTCTTCTCTTAAATTTCAAATATATTTATTCAACCTGCGGTGGCTTTAAATACTGTAGATTAGAACTGGTCAAAATTTTTCTGATGAGTTTTCCTTAGGAAAACGATGATTTGACTAAATTGAAAAAATTCATGGGAATGTATAGATTTTTGTCAAAAAATTCAGTGTGAAATCATCATCATGTTTCATTTACATAAGGCTGAAAAGTTTAATTTTAACTTGATTGTTTTGATTCAACTTAATTGTTTCAATTTTTATATTATAGTCAAAACAATAAAATCAAAATGAAACATTTTGATGAAGTTGAAAGGCAATATTTTAGGAACATTTTGTTTTGTAAAAAATCTGAGATTTTGACTTTTGGTTCTGATTCAGGATGAAACAAAATTTTGAAATCTTATATTTTCCCACAGGATGGAAATTGTTTCTCACCCAGCTCTATTGTGGAAGATTGGAAGTTCCAGCTAGTGAAAAGCTGGTAATTAATTGGTTTGTTTACAGGCACTTGCATAGCATAAACAATAGTGTCCATATATTTTCCACCTGGGGAGGAAAATGTACTTATTGTAAGGCAGTAGAATTGGAGCAGATAGTGCCATTTAGGCCTATTTTTGCATATGAGACAGTGTGTAGTTGCACCACCCCAGATTGAACTGTGGAAGAGTTCATTGCTCATAGATTTTTAAGACCAGAAGGGACCATTCGATCATCTGATCTGACCATCTGATGATATAATTTAACCCAGTTACTTTGGTATTGAGCACAATAGCTTGTATTTGACTAAATCATATCTTGTGGAAAGGCATCCCTCTTACATGAAGACATCGGAGAATCAACCACTTCCCTGGATAGTTTGTTCTGCTGGCTAATCATGCTCACAGTTTTAAAAAAAAATCATCCCTTATTCTTCACATGGAAAATCAGCATAGCATAATCTCTCCTTGAGTTTCCCAATGAGCAGGGGTCTGTGCAGGTTGCATTACCCTTTAAGATAGTGTAAACCATGGTCTCAATGGCATGGCACTCTGTCCTCCTCTAGTGTTAGCTTAGACCAGTTAGAGACTGATGAGCCTACTACAGCCTAGGCTAAGAGAGCTAGGTGTCTTTTAGCTCAGTCAGTAGAGGCTCATGCACTAAGCTGCAGAAATCCCAGGTTTGATCCCAGCGACCAATGACTGGGGTCTGTTAGCATTACAATGATAAAGATTTTTTTCCCTCTTGGTGCTGAGGAACGGCACATGCAGGACACAAAGGCAGCAGTTCCTGCAATTCACTAAGTACAAAAACTATGATTGTGACTGGCCTTGATTGGGGGCAGATGAAGTGTGTTCCTTGTGCCCTTTGGCACCCCCTTTCCCTGGATTCTGATATTCTGCCCAAATATATTAATTTTGCCCTGTCCCATAGTTTGAACCACAGTTACTGTATATGATCTCTGTAGTTAAATAACTTGAGAGATTCTTTGTGTCAGTGATGGGGAATTTTTCTTTCAGTAAGAGTTAAAAAAAAGTGACATGTTGATAGCTGTTGCTGGTTAGCAATTTAAGGTCTTCTGTTGTCCCTTTCACTTTTCCTGTAGGAGGAGGATCAAGTTCAGTTTGTTGTACCACTTTTTTAAATTTCATCCACTCCTACAAATAGTCATGAAGTGTAGTGAATGTAGTGAAAGGCTAGAAATAGAACTTTCACTTTCACATTCAAAACCAGCATTGATATCCATTTCTAATTAATAGAACATGAATATTCCATATAATAGAACTGATTTTCAATTACGACTACCTTCCACTTGTCCTTGCCATTCTGCGAGGCATGATTATTTGTAAAAGCAGCAAAGAGTCTTGTGGCACCTTATAGACTAACAGACGTATTGGAGCATGAGCTTTTGTGGGTGAATACCCACTTCGTCGGATGCAATTATTTGTAAGACACGCAAAGAAGGTCAAGGTTTTAAAAAATTGGCCCACTGCAAATAATTTACTAGAACTCTTGTCATAAACAGATAAGAAAAGTTAATAGCACAGAACTACTTTACATCTCTTTGACTATAAAGGGTTAACAAGTTCAGTAAGCCTGGCTGTCACCTGACCAGAGGACCCAATAAAACAGACCAGGTACTTCAAATCTGAGGAGGAGTTTCGGTATCGTGCTGTTATAGATTGTTGTTGTTCACTCTGGGGGCTCGCAGAGCCATGATGCGCAACTAGTTTCTCTCCAACTCTCCTTATACAGTTCTTATAGATTCCAAATTATATAGTATACGTAGATGCAGTATAGGCTTGATGTTGTTTCTTATATGCAAATGTGGCTTTGCCTGGAAAGGTTAATTGTGCATTTGGCTGGAAGGATTCAAATTTGTAATTTTTTGCTGAAAGGTATTAGTTTGGTACTTGAATACTTAGGCTTGCGAGCGATTCCCAGATGCCTATAGTAAAAACCTGTACAATTCATCTTATAAATGTAAAGATAATTTTTAATTGGTTTCCTCTTTTAATTAAAGTTGCTTGTTAAGAACTGATTATTTTTTTTATTCTGGTAGAGACCCCAGGACGGGTTGGATTCACTCAGGACATTGTGGAAAAAGGAGGGAAGGTAAGAGAGGCATATTTCTCTCTGTTCAGGATACTTTTCTCTCAGGGAAGTCTGGAGGGGAGGAGTAAGGAGGAGGGAAGTCATTTTCCTCTCTGTTTAAAATTCAAGGAGTTTGAATCACATAATCTTCCAGGGTACCAGGAGAGGAGCTGGGACATGCACCGCGTGGGGAAGGTTTACTTTCCCTGGTAAACTCCAGCATGTAGAACTGATAACATGAATTGTTTTATATTGTTTACCTGATATATGTAACTTTCTGTTCCATTCCTACCCTGCTCTAATTTGTTAATTCTGTCACGTGTTTGCATATCTGATTTCAAAACCTCATTTTTAACACCCCTCATCGCTTTGTAAAGCTTCTTCCAACTTCATTTTTGCAAAACCTTGCTGTAATCTTATTAGTTTAGTTTAGAGTGGAAGAGGCTATGTTGATGATGGAATTCAACTCGAAGCCAGCCTTGTCACTGATGAATAAATTCACTCCAACGGACTGAACCTAGACAACAGCATAAACAAATGTAAACAATCACCACCTAACAAAGAACAGGACAAAGAAAACAGAAGAAGATCGCAAACCGGTTCAAGGCTGAAAGTCACACCTGCATTGACGGCTGATCAATCCAACCAGAGTAGCGGCCAGCAAACCTATAATCTTGAATTCCAAAACTAAGCCTGTAAAAAAAGAAGTGAGATGAGAGATGTGGTAACTTCGCTGCAACATGGCCAGCACTGCTGATTGATTTAACAACAGAAGAATGAAGCAATCCCATGACTAACATGGAAAATCCTATAAAGCTGGATCTGAGGATGAGACTTTGTGTATGTGTTCGCTGCCACCTCATCAGAGCATTCAGGGGCACCTACCAGACTCGAGTCGCATCTTTGTACATGGTACGTGCCATATTTGTACAAAAACTTTAGGCTGGTAATAATAATCTATACAACTTGTATATGATGTGTGGAATGATATAGGTAATGTAATATATAATCATAGGAATAAGTAGCCAAACAACATTGTTTGCTGTTATCTTTTATTTTATTACGGTATTTACAATAAATGTGACAAATGTCTTGTCCCCTTTAATAAGATCCGGCTAGTTTTTATTGGTATAACACAGAGGGTCTGGGTCTTGGAGTCCCTAGGCAAGGTTTTGGGGGGACCAGAGTGTACCAGGCACTGGAATTCCTGGTTGGTGGCAGCACTACAGGTTCTAAGCTGGTAATTGAGCTTAGAGGAATTCATGCTGGTACCCCATCTTTTGGACGCTAAGGTTCAGAGTGGGGAAATGTACCATGACAACTCTATCCATCTCTAGATAGTAGTTATACTGATTATACTTCTATAGTGACTTTCATCTGTTCTCTCTTTTTCATAAGCGTTTTATGAAGTAAAAATTGGCAGTTTTACAGAGCATATACTATCATCTCTAACCCACAAACACACAACTTAATGCCATTTTTGTAAATAATACCATGCAGATGTGCTGGGATTTCCAGATCAATATCAAAATATTAAATGAATATTAAATAATATTAAATAATCCTGAGTTTGTTAAACAAATGTGATCTCTATATGTCAGACACATACACGCAATGTGTATGCTAATGACTTGCTTTTTTGTGTGTGTTTTGTTTTGTTTGATGTGGCTAGACCAAAGGTAACAGCCAAGAAAAATCAGAAAAAAACTAGTCCCTATTTGTCCAGGGGATCTTTGTATTTAATATAGCCTGACAGTGTTTAGTTGCTGTTGGACCAAGTCTTTAATGACGTAGCACAATATTTTTTAGACTGATTGCACTGAAGTATAATTTTTTACCGATTCTATTCCCCTCTGGGCTCAACTGCAGCAAACATCTCACTCAGTACAGAAGCTTTAGAATGCATCCACTTAATCTGTGAGTCCAGGGATAAGATTAAACCAGATATCCTGCTGGTCTGTAAGCTCCATGCACCAAAAGCACCATAGACTAAATGTTGTCTTGTTCAGTGATGAAGCTCACAACACTGGTTCTCTTGGGACACTTCAGTATCAGTGTAGACAACACCTCTGAAACTATAGCCCAACACTGCATCTACAAATATTCCACTGTAGGTTTCTCACAGGTAAGATCTCTGGAGACACACATGTAGTTGTCCTGGATACATGGGACAGATTTTGAAATAAGTCTCCCCTGTCCTGGTTAGACAACTTTCTCTTCCAAATATATATCAGAACTCTCCCTATCACAAGGCTAGAAGAAACCACCACCAGGGTACACCTCTGAAATCTCTTGGACTCAGCCAATCTTGAAAGATCTGCCCAATCAAGAAGACAAGGAGTAGAAGAATTAGTGAATCAGTACAACCACTTCCTGACTGTTGCAGTGGACATTCAAGCACAAAACTCCTGCTCTCACCACATCATACCCCACTGCCTACTTAGATCACCATGGTTGTCACTCAGAGTGCCATGGAGGAGGCTACCCTCAAAGTCAGGAAAGTCATACTCCACAGAACTATTCTGTGTTGTACAAAATTTCTTTGTAAATCCAGACTGCTTTCATTCAGCCCTATCACCTCTCCCTCTGAGAAACTATCATCCTTACACAGAGAAGAACACTACATCAAGAAAAGCCTTCTAGGCCTTCCTAAAATAATAAACCAAGAGCATAACACCTTCTTTACAGATTTATGCTCATCATGCAAGTAATAGTCATGGAAGAACTGATAGCAGTCAGGGCCACCTCTGTGTCTGAGTCCCTAAATCACTCCTACATGGTAAAACAGAGCAGAGAACACCTGTGAGCCGTACTGACTGAGACTGTCAACACCTATTGGACCAGTGTTCCCTCTAATTTCTTAAGTCCATGTGTGCAATGAATTTTGTTATTTGCACCAACATGGAGGTGCAGGGCTGCCCGGAGGATTCTGGGGGCCTGGGGCTATCGGCGGCAGCCGGCTCCGGTGGACCTCCCCCAGGCGTGCCTGCGGAGGGTCCGCTGGTCCCGCGGCTCTGGTGGAGCATCCGCAAGGGTGCCTGCGGCAGGTCCACAGGAGCCGCGGACCAGGGACCCTCCGCAGCCACGCCTACTGGAGGTCCACCGGAGCCGCGGGACCGCAAGCGGCAGGGCGCCCCCAGCGTGGCGAAATGTCTGGAGCCGGCCCTGTTCGGCGGCCGGGGGCCCTTCCGTTCCGGGACCCGCCGCTGAAGTGCCCCGAAGACCCGCGGCGGAGGCCCCCCGCCGGCGAATTACCGCCGGAGCCGGAGCCGGAGCCGGACCTGCCTCCGAAGTGCAGCCCGCTCTTCGGCGGTAATTCGGTGGCGGGGTGCCCCCGCCGTGGGTCTTCGGGGCACTTCAGCGGCGGGTCCCGGAACGGAAGGGCCCCCCCGCCTCCGAAGACCGGGTTGCACTTCAGCGGCAGGTCCCGCTTCGGCGGTAATTCACTGGCGGGAGGTCCTTCTGCCCCGGAGCAGAAGCAGCCCTCCCCCGCCTGCGAAGACCGGGAGCGAAAGAAGCTCCGGGGCCCGGCCCTGCAAGAGTTTTCCGGACCCCCTGGAGCTAGTGAAGGACCTCGCTCCAGGGGCGCCGAAAAACTCTCGTGGGGGCCCCTGCGGAGCCTGGGGCCTGGGGCAAATTGCCCCTCTTGCCCACCCCCTCTGGGCGGCCCTGTGGGGGTGATGTGTGGTGGGGGTGGGACCATGGGGTTTGTGGAGTGGGAGGGGCTCAGGGCTGGGACAGAGGATTGAGGTGCAGGGAGGTAAGGACACTAGTTGGGGGTACCAGAGCTGGCTTGAAAGTGTAGGCTGCCCTGGGGCTGGGGTGGGAAGAGAGGACTCGCTTGCCATAGCAGCTTGAGGCCGGGTGAGAGGCACCTCTCCCTGCCTGCGCAGCACCTCCTCAAGGGCTGGGGGAGAGGTGCCTCTAAGACCTTTGACACTGTTGATTGCTAACAGCAGGCAGAAGGATTGCTGCTTTTTATACCAGTTGGAGCTTTCCAAGGCATATGACTTTATTCCTAGATATGTACGCAGTGTTCCCTCTATTTTTTTCCATTCACATGTGGAATGAATTTTGTTATGTACCAGAACGAGGTAATGTGCAGATGTGCGCCACCAGTAGAAACCAAAAACGTAGCTATAAGATATATTTTTAAAAAGTTGCCATAGGGATACTTGCTCCAGCCAGGACAGGTTAGGCATTTTAGAACTCACTATTCCAATAATTAAATTTAAGTGTAAGAAAGAAATAAAAAGTATGAAATACATAGAACAGTGAAAAGACTAAAATAACACACTTTGAAAGAAGTATCAAGAAGTAACAACAACAGTAATACAAGTATGTATCAGTAGGTGAGTGTGAAAGACTGTGTGTGACAGAGACACAGTGTGTGTGCGTGTGAGAGACGTGCATTGCACCTTTAAGTACACTTCTCCCGCTTTAAATATGCTGCCCTTTTAAGTAGATCGGCACGCTCAGACACAACAGTCACTGCCAGCAGGCTGCCTCTGTCCTGAGCCCTGTTGTGTGTCCCCCTGCTCTGAGTGGAGATGGGGTACATGGATGGGCAGAAGGGGACACCCTGACATCACCCCCTTTCACTTCCCACTTCCCCCCACACAGCAAGCAGGAGGCTACCAGGAGCAGCTCCAAGGCAGAGGGAAGGAGCAGCATAGCAGTGGGAGAAGGGATACCTGAACTGTGCGGCACTTGATAGCCTGCTGGGCCACCTTCCAGCCGCACAGCTTAGAGGGGACTTAGTACTCCAGTAGTCAAGCCCAGAGATCAAGAAAGCATGACCCAGTCTGTCTCATAGCATGAGGAGTCCCTCATGTAAATGTTTTTGTTTTTTATTATTTGCTTGGGGTTTTCTTCTGCTATGGTTATTCAGCCATCCAGTATTGTTGAGGAAGAAACACAAGGCAGACGACTAACAATCTGAAGGCAAAATGCAAGTAACTGGGAATAGTACAAAGAAGATAAGATTCTTTTACCATCTTTTGCCAGTTGAGCTGCCTCCAGGTGCTGATTTTTGTCACTGAGAAATCTGGGAGATGGTGCTGACATTAAGAAAACATACTTCTGGAAGGGCATCTGCATGTAGCTGGCACATCACCCTGTATTCTCTCACCAGGTCTTTCAATGGTTTCATGTAGGTAGTGAACAATGTGGATGAGGTTAAAATCTTGTGCATGTCAGAGAGGACTTTGGAGGTGAAGGAGCAATTAGCCATAAGCAGTGGGAGTCATGTGCTTAGGCACTTTGAAAATCCCACTAGGATCCTATCTGCATCTTTATATGACTAAAGACCTTTAAAGACACTCTGGCTGTAAGTCATTTTCCCAAGGTCACAAAAGAAGTACTTGAACCTAGGTCTCACAAATGCTACTCTTGCATTGTAACCACTGGACCATGCATCTGCTCTCAAATTAAGAGAAAGCAGTAGCCACAGACAGCTGTGTACAAAGTATATCAGTCTGACGAGCTTTATTTTGTATCGGATAGCCTGTAGTAAATACTTTTGGTTTTGTTTTTTTGTGGAGCATTCAGAGGGGTAGAAGAAACTAGGAGGTCTCCACTATCTTTATTCTATCTGCATCAAGTGTTCCTTGTTCAAGCACTGAGCCTTCCCACTCACTATCACATATAGATATTTGCATCAAATTCAGATGACATACATTGGGATGGAGAAGCAAGTTATCTCGATAGACCCCCATTTGCAGAAAGTCTTCTACAGGAACAGAAAGTGACCCGAGGCAGCACAAGGCACTTGAAATGTCCTTATGATTGGGGGCATCAAAAATTTCTGCTCTGCCTGCACTTGCCACAAACTGTGAGGAAGCAGGCCAAGATAGATATTATAAATCTACCCATCTTCTTGGCAACTGCTAACTGGGCTACTATGGAGAGCTAAGTGAAAATGAAAGTTTTGCCCTCTCCACCTCTGAAACAGAATTCCAGGGAAGGACACGCAGTTCCGATGCAGGGATAAATATCCCCTCATGGTACCAGTGGTAAAAATTACACAGTCATACGCCAGCAAGAAAGAAATAGAGAAAATAGATGTAAACTGGTGTAATTCTGGTGATGCAAATCAGCTGGAGTTAGTCAGCGTGTGTGGTCCATATAAGTATAAAGCAGGGGGTGGGGGATGAGGGGGACTGGATCACAGCGCTGCCCAGAGGATTCAGGAGGCCTGGGGCAAAGCAATTTCAAAGGCCCCTTCCATAAAAAAAAGTTGCAGTACTATAGAATACTATATTCTCATGGGGGCCCCTGCGGGGCCTGAGGCAAATTGCCCCATTTGCCTCCCCGGACAGCCCTTGAAAAAGAAACATTTAAAAACCTTCCACATCTTGGCACAAAGCCAGTTTTGAGAAAACTTTTCAAGTCATCTTTACAAGGTATCACTGGTTCTCAGCATCAACTAGTGCTAAAAGGCACTAAAGCTCATTAAAGGGGTTGGACAAATATTTTCTGTCAAAACTGTTTTGGGATCAAAAACTAGGGGTTTTTTAAAAGCAGAAAAAAATCACAGCCAATGTCTGCTTTCCTTCAACATTTGTTGTGGGTTTTTTTAATTGAAAAGCTGAAATTAGTCTGCCAAAGCCTGAACACGGTTTGGGGTTTCAAAAGTATGTGGCCAAATATTTGCTGCTTGCTGTGTTTGTTTAAAGAAACAAGAAAAAAATTCTGCTTAAAAAAAAATCCAAAACTTTTGAACCACCTCAGTTTGTGACCAAATGCCTGAGCCCATCCAGTCAGAAATTTTTCCAGGTTTCTGATACTCTGCTGGCTTCCTTGACTCATATCTGTCTCCATAACTTTGGGTTCATTTAGCTTAGAACATAAGAATGGCCATACTGTGTCAGACCAAAGGTCCATCCAGCCCAGTTTCCTGTCACCGACTGGGGCAAATGCCAAGTGCCCCAGAGGAAGTGAACCTAATAGGTAATGATCAAGTGATCTCTCTCCTCCCATCCATCTCCACCCTCTGACAAACAGAGGCTAGGAACACTATTCCTTACCCATCCTGGCTAATAGCCATTAATGGACTTAACCTCCATGAATGTATCTGTTTCCCAGAGACTGGCTCCACAGGGTCCCTCACAAACTAGAGAGGTTACTGTGGATTTGTCTTTAGTATAGCTTATGTACATACTCCATGAACTGAGCATTTGAGCTTGTTCCAGAATTTGGGATGAGCCTATGTTGTGAAAACTGAAATGCTCAAAATAGCACATGCATGTGAATGGACACAGAGTGCTAAAATTAAATTAACCCAGGGGTTCTCAAACCGGGGGTCGGGACCCCTCAGGGGGTCACAAGGTTATTACTGGGGAGACGCAAGCTGTCAGCCTCCATCTCAAACCCCGATTTGCCTCCAGCATTTATAATAGTGTTAAATATATAAAAAAGTGTTTTTAATTTACATGGGGGGGTCAAACACAGAGATTTGCTATGTGAAAGAGGTCACCAGTACAAAAGTTTGAGAACCACTGATCTCACCCCTTTGGAACCTCAGGGAATGCAGGGGAGGAGGGGTCTCTGTTGGTAGGGTTGGGAAGGAGGTAGCTGGTGTAGGATATTGCTCTTCTTATGTGATCTGTCCCCCATGGAAAAAATAACAGCTTGGCTCTTTGAGTTAAATAGCTATCTGCAAACCTCAAACTGCTGAATGAGCTTTAGGGTAGGGAAGGCTGTGCCTCCCCAAACAGCCTGGCCCTGCCCCTTCTCCAACCCCCATCCACTTCCTGCCCCCCTCAGAATCCCCGACCCATCCTGCTCCTTGTTCCCTCACCGTCCCCCAAGACCTCCTCTCCAACCACCATCCCGGGACTCCACCCCCACAAACCTCCCCTGTTCCCTGTCCCCTGACTGCCTTGACTCCTATCCACCCACCCCCCACCGAGTCCTGACAGACTCTCAGAATGCCCATGATCCAATCCCCGTTCTCCATCCCCTGACTGACCCCGCAGAACCTCTGCCCCCTCCCTGTCTCCTGACTGTCTCTGGGACTCCCTGCCCCTTATCCAACGCCCCCCCCCGGCCCTGGCCCCGGCCCTGGCCCTGGCCAGACCCCTGCCATGCTGCTTACCCCCACCTCCCCCCCCTCAGCATGCCGCGTCCAGGAGCGGCCCTGGACAGTGCTGCAGTGGCCTGACTCCAGCAGGGCCTGAGCTCCTGCTGGTCAGCCTGAAGCTCACTGCCCTGCCCCCTTATCACGTGGCTCTGAGCAGGGAGGAGCTCAGGCCTCACCTGAGCCACGCCATTTTAGCTCTGTCCAGAGTTGCTCCTGGGTTACCCTTGCCTCTTCCCTCTCTCGGAGCCTCAGCGCACCATGTCCAGGAGCTACCCTGGCCCCTGGACAGCTCTGCACCAGCATGGTTCTGGCGGGACTGGAGCTTGCAGCCCCAACCCCTTACCATGCGATTCTGAGTGAGGAGGAGCTCAGGCCCCCCTGGAGCCACACCGCTTTAACTCTATCCTGGGCCACTCCTGGACGTGGTGTGCTGAGGCGCCGGTGGATGGGGGAAGGTGGAGGCAGGGCCGGGGCAAATTGCCCCACTTCCCCTCCCCCCCCAGTGACCCTGCTGGATCATCCAGTCTGCCAGATTCATTTTATGCTGCTTATTTGGCACAAAGTGAATTTATAGTGTCTGGAGGTTTGCCCTAGTGAATTCACCATGTGCAGGGAGAATCTCAGGCAGCTATGACACTTCATGTGTCCCAAAATATCCCCCCACAGCTTAAACTTACAGGACAAATGACTCTTTGTCAGCAACTCAACCAATCTGCCCACTTCATCCAAGCAGAGCTCTGGTGCAGTGGAGTAACAAGGCCAATTCATGCATGTGTTTTTACACATATATACATGTGTGTGTAGATAGAATATGGTTGCTTTCATTATTTTGCTTTGGATTTTGCAGATGGAATGAATGCTTAATAGGAATGTGTTTTATATTCACTGTGTAGTTCAGCAGGGGACAGACACTAAAGGAGGAAAAAAACCTTCAGAAGCAGTAACAGGATCTTCATGGAAAATACTTTCATAGGTTTAAGCCACAGTACTCGAGGAGGCTGGAATCCAGTTTCTATCATTACCTAATATGACTAAGAATAGGAACAAAAGAAAGATCCTTCTATGGTGGGAAGCTGACAAAAAGGGCAAAACTCTTTCGTTATTTTCAGCTATGGAACCACAGAAATCAATAGGGTTACAAGGAATGAATACAAGTAGCCTATGACTGGTGTTTTAGTTATTTTTCTTTTGGGGGCAAAGGGTTAATCTGAAAATTGTGCAATTGGGGTTAAGTTAAAAAAAAACCCCAAACTTACACAACAAAAATTCACATTCTCATCCCCACCTCTCACCTTCACTTCAGCCAATATAATAGTCTCTGCTGCTACCCCTGTTTTAGCATCACTGACTGCTGCTGCTGTCCTCACTCGCAGAGCCTCTTAACAAGTGGAAGCTGTTAGCAGAATTAATGAGCCTGGGAAGGTACAATGAAATCTGTAGTTCACTAAAGCTTCAGCTTTGATTCTGCACCATTCCTATTCTCTGTGGGGAGAAATACAATGAATAGCAAGCCGTCTTAGAAATAGAACGAACAGGCACTTGCTGATGGAACACTGACACTACCTCCCGTATGGCAATAGCAAAGAGAATTTCATAATTTTTATGAGAGTTCACCAGGAGATACACGACAACAGAGTCTGAGGTTTTTTATGACCCATAAGGATCTGGAGTCTAATGAGGTAATGGTGGAAACTGAGGTAAAACTAGCTGCTACATTATTTAACAAACACATGTGAAGAGCTACTGCTGAAACAGTGGCAAAGAGGTGGTCACAGAGCATCAAACTTCCCTACATTTAAGTATTTCTGGTGTCTCAAATACATTCACCCAATGAATGCCAGTGATTATATTCCATCAATAGACATAATATGAAGATTAATATCCACATTAATTTCCACATTTCCTGCATCAGTCCAAACAGCTCACCTACATGTATGTGTTAGAGGGCTGAAGGTCATGTAGAAAATGATCCCTGATAGCATAGTGACATTCACTGTTTCAGACTGAGGCCCCATAGAAAACCTTTGGAGGAACTTAACTGATTTTTTAAAATATTTGGTTTATTTTTATTAATCCATTATTTATAATTAAGCTTAGAATGACATTTCTTTCTCTGAATCATTCAGTGGGAGTTGTAGGTGCTCAGACTTTTCCGGGTTGAGACATAAGGCTCCACTATCTGCAATTCGTATATACAGAAATATGTTTATCCATGCTCTTCTCTTCACTTTGCTTATCCCTATAATTGTATTATTATTTTAATACTACTACAAAAATACTTCATTTCATGTATTCATAGGTATTTCATAGGTTCACTGAAGACTTTGTTTTCAGATCTACACATTCCTCAATGAACCTATAGGACCAACTATTATCTAAGTGATAACACGTTTAAAAGTCATTCTTCATGGTGCAGACATTAGGGGACTTTCTAAAGGGTCTATCTGTTGTTAGTGTCTCCAAATATTATGTAAGCTAGAATACCTGCTCAGGGACAAGTAATCAGAAGTTTAGCTTTATCTCCTATTAAGCCAAATCTCAGTGTATAAGTTTAAGCAAGACACTAACATTATCTGAACATGTATTTGTGGGATTTTATGACCTCTTTAGCAAAGATATATTGACATAAGTTATATAGTATTAGCAACTCTAATTTTATCATGAGTCTTGTGATAGTTGGTAGATTTTTAAAGGCCCAGCTCCTAGTGTTGGCCTTGCCCCACATGGAAACCTATGTGTCGGTGACGGTGCGGATGGTGGGGCCCATGGCAATGGTGGTGACCTCTAAGAGGTTTGGGAAGGTGGTGTTCTTTCTGGCACTGGAGGCCACTATCCAGGAGAAGGTAGAGAGGGGCTTGGTGGTGGGGGGGGCATTCATGTCCCTCTTGAGCCTTTGGAGGACATGGGTATGTGGGTACCCTGCAGGAAAATAGCCGAGTATCCCCCCACCTGAAGGAAGGAGAGCACCTGACACCTGCAGAGACCCACTCTACAGCCCGGCTGTTCAAAGTGGCAAAGATGGATGGCAACATAAGCAGGGCTGGCAATGATCTTCATGGTTAGGGATGCTAGTGGGGCCCATTGGATCCTGCAGCAAACCATGACCAACCCCAAAAGCCATAAGGATGTCATGAAAGCAGTGGGTCCACTGGTGAGCTGTGCATCCTGCTTCCTAGTCCCTTTGCCCTCCTTCAAAATGGCCCTCATGTTCTGTAGAACAGGATGGAAATCACCCCAGTGTTGATGAGCAAGATACACTCTGTTCGAGGAGCCATGGGTGCCCTCCAAGAAACAGCAAAGCTTGTTCCCCTGTGCGGCAGAGACCGGGGTCATGGGCCCCGGAGCATCTCCCTATTGGAGCCCCCTGCTAGTCCTGTGGCCTATCAAGATGGGCAAGCAGGGATCAGGTCCCCACCGCCTGACTCATCACTTGGCACTGAGGACAATGACGGAGGGAAAACTGCAGCCCCAGATGGGCCTGGAGAGGGAAAAACCAAGACTGCCTCTTGGGGGCCCTTGTAAAAAGAAAATGAGGCAACTCCAGGGGCAGCAGCAACAGGAAGAGGGAGGAAAAAAAGTTTAAGGACAGTAGCGGGGGGCTGAAAGAGGGATAGGGATGGGGCAGGACATGGACCAGGGACAGGGTTAGGGATGGGGACAGGAACAAAATCAGGGGCCCGAGTGGCAAAGCCACCAGGACATGACACCCCTCAACAGGGCACGGTGGTTAAAAGAGCAGAAAGGGATAGGGAGACCCCCACAGCGCTAGGCGCAGGTGCCTCGCTATGTGAAGCACCCATGGTTACAGCTCGGGGGGGGGGGGGAGATCAAGGGCTGCCACTCCACCTCAAAAGGAAAGGCACCGTTGGGCTCAGAGCCCAGCTGCTCAGTGTCAGCAGTCGCCACACTGGGCACAGAGGCCTCAGCTGGAGCACCCTTGAGGATCAGGATTGCATGGGGATCGAGACGAGCTCGGCTGCCGCAGACCTCCTCCAGGAGATTGTAGCTCATCATTCCCTGGTGGACGTCTGGCATGACCACCACCCAGACAATGACTCTATGTTCACTTTTATCCGGGTGGAAGACCAATGCTGATGCCTGTGGATTGCTTTGGGACTGTCAAGTTTCCTTCCCCACTCTGAACTTTAGGGTACCGATGTGGGGACCTGCATGGACACTTCTAAGCTTAATTACTAGCTTAGATCTGGTATCACTGCCACCATCCAGAATTTTCAGTGTCTGGATCACTCCCTTTCCCCCCAAAACCTTCCCATCCCTGGGTAGCCTTGAGAGACTCCTTCACCAATTCCCTGGTAAGTCCAGATCCAATCCCTTGGATCTTAAAACAAGGAGAAATTAACCATCCCCCCTCCTTTCTCCCACCAATCCCTGGTGAGTCCAGATCCAACCCCCTTGGATCTAAAAACAAGGAAAAAATCAGTCAGGTATTAAGAAAAAAGGCTTTTAATTAAAGAAAAGAAAGGTAAAAGAAAACCCCCTGGGAGAGATTAGCATACCAGCTACTCTCACAGACAACAGTTTTCAAACACAGAGGATGTTCCCCTGGGCACAAATTTAGTTACACACACAAAAATAATACCCAAATACCCCATTTGATTCTACCTCTAATTGCATAAGACAGGTTACAAAGAAATAAACATAAATCTACTTATTCCTTTTTAAAACTTACTACTCTGATAAGAGGCTGGTTCCTTGATCTTTTCACTCTGGCTGAAACTGAAACTCTAAACAAAGGAAAAACTTCCCTCCTTCCTTTTGAAACATCTTGTTCCCCCACTGCTTCCTCTGGTCAGGTGTTAGCTAGGCTAGGTGAACTTTTTAACCCTTTACAGGTAAAGGAGGCATTAACCCTTAATCATCTGTTTATGACAGGGACGGACTCCTGACGGTCAGCATAGTTGACCCGGACCAGCTGGAGTTGCCTCTCACTCTCGCCGAGTTCTCGGAAGCTCTCCATCTCATGCCCACCAATAAATCTCAGGGCATGGATGGGTTGACTGTGGAGTTCTACCATATGTTATGGGACATCTTCAGCCAAGTTCTTGGAAAGTGGTGCTTGCCCTGTTGTCAAAGAAGGGGGACCTCTGCAATCTCTGGAATTGGCGTCCCGTCTCTCTGCTCAGCATGGACTATAAGGTCATGCCAAAGGCCATCTCACTGAGGCTGCGAGTCTGTGTGGCGGATGTAGTCCACCATGACCAGACCTACACCATCCCAGGCTGTACCATCTTTAATAAGCTTTGTCTGGTCTGGGATCTCTTGGAGCTTGAGTATGGGGATGGTCTGTCATTCGCCCTCCTGTTGTTGGATCAGGAGTAGGCTTTTGACTGGATGGACCACGGTATCTCCTCAGCACTCTGTAGGCATTTGGCTTTGGGCGTTGGTTTGTGGGGTTTCTCCAGGTGCAGTATGCTTCTGCAGAGTGTTTGGTCAGACTCAGCTGGACCCTGACCGCATCTGTCAGCTTCGGGCTAGGAGTGTGTTAAGGCTATCCACTGATAGGTCAGCTGTATACTCTGGCCATTGAGCCGTTCCTACGTCTCCTTCATAAGAGGTTGACTGGGTTGGTGCTGCATGAGCTGGAGGTGTGGCTGCGCCTGGCAGCATATGCCGATGATGTACTCCTCGTAGTCCAGGACTCAGACGACCTGGTGCAGGTGGAGGCTTGCCAAGCTGTTTATTCAGCAGACTCCTCCACCAAGGTCAACTGGGTCAAGAGCTCTGGGCTGGTGATTAGGGCCATGTGGTGGGTGAGCTCCCTCCCACTCATGCTTCAGGCCATGCAGGGGGATCATGAGTCTGCTGCTCTGTCTTGATGTTTACCTTTCTGACACACATCCGTCTCCGCCAGAGAACTGGCATGGTTTAGAGGGCAGGATGACTGGGCAGTTGCTGTGCTGGACAGGACTGCTCCAGTGCCTTTCCCTCTGTGGGAGAGTGCTGGTTCTTAACCAACTGGTCCTGTCCATGCTCTAGCACCAGTTCAACACCCTGAGCCCAATCCTGGAGTTCCTGGCCAACCTCCAGAGGTTGGTTCTGGAGTTTTTTTGGCTGGAACTGCACTGGGACTCTGCAGGGGTTCTCCATCTTCCCCTGGAGCAGGGAGGACAGGGCCTGATATGCATTCACAGGCAGGTCCATGTCTTCTTCCTCCAGGCCCTGCAGAGACTCCTTTAGAGTGCCTTTCTCTGCTGGCTTCGATATGACCATCAACTCTTTTTTCTCCATTCGAGAGGTCTTCCGCAAGACCTCTCTGAGCTTTGGTCTTCTACCAGGACCTCCTCCGGACCTGGAGGCTGGTTTCAGCAACCAGATCTGTGGTGGCCACCAAGGGAGTAAATGTCTTCATGGAGCCCCTGCTACACAATCCCCATCTTCATGTGCAGGTAGAAGAGTCCTCTTTGGTATGCCAGACTATGATCTGGGGGGCCGTGTGAAGCCCCTGGTACTTGGTGCATGGGGCTCTCCACCCTTAAAGTCGCCCAACACGTTCTCCAGGAGTTGGAGGCAGCCCTGCCCACTGGGCTCGAGCTTTCCTTGAGTGGGTCCTGCGAGAGGGTGCGCCCTGCCTGCCTCTCACTCCAGACTCTCCGGATCTTTCCATCAGCCCCCACCTCCATGAGCCTTCCTGGCCTCCCCTTCTTCGTACCCCAAGCTGGCTGCATGTCTTGCAGCCGGTTCATTTTCGAACCGGGCCAGGAGACCATCTATACGCACTTGTGCTGAACACATTTCATTTTCCCACCCTCGTGTCCCACTCAGATACCAAGTGGTGGGACCTTTTACCAGCAATGGAAGGTGGGGAACCCCAGTGGGCCAGCTTATATTCCATCTTAGTCCTATGGCCTGCCGGGGATATCAGCTGGTGGCTCCTCTATAGAGCTGTGAGCACAGGCGTGTACCTCATGCAGTTCACTTCTGCCCCTGAAGCCTGTCCCTTCCGTGGCATGAGGGAGACCCTGGTGCATGCATACCTTCTGTGCACCAGGCTGCAGCCCCTCTTCTGACTCCTACTGAATCAATTGTTGAGGTTCTGACTGCACTTTTTTCCCCACACTTGTGTCGGGGTTTTCCCGCTTTTATAGAGCGGGAAAAGTAGGCAAAAGCCCGCTGGATAGGGTGTTTAGCTATTAACTAAATTTGTTATGGGATCAAAGCCCATTTGTCTAGTTAAGGCCTTAGCTTAATTAAAGTGTTTGAGTTGAATTCATGAGATATAAGGTAGAGTCTTATAGGTCTTATCAGAAACTAAGAGGTTTTATCTCTTGTTTGAGGCTTTGAAGGCCCCCAGTTTTACAGGTTTGATCCTAAGTTTCTAGATGGCGGTTAGTAGGGTGGGTGTGATTGGAAGTAAGGAGATGGATAGGGTGGTTATTAGGGCAAGGTAGTGTTTTTGATTGGTTTTGTGTCATCGTTGTAGGTAGTTAGTGGAATTTGGGGGCAATGTAATGGTTGCGTAGTACGAGATTCGTAGGTAGAAGAATAGGTTAAGTAGCGACAAGAGGGCTATTATAGTGGCAATAATAAGTATGTGTTGTTTAGTTAGTTCTTGAATGATTAATCATTTGGGCATAAATCCTGTTAGTGGTGGTAGTCCTGCTAGTGATATGAGGGTTAATATTATTATAGTGTTTAGTGTAGGGAGTTTTGTTCATGATGTTATTACGGAGATTTTGTTTGTCTCCAGAAGTTTAATTATTAAGAATATTGTAGAAGTTATGATGATATATGTGTAGATTGTAAGTAGTATAAGTTTGGGGGATAGAGTGAGGATTGTGGCTATTCATTCTAGATGGGCGATAGAGGAAAATGCTATAATTTTTCATAATTGGGTTTGGTTAAATCCATTTCATCCTCCAGTAATGGCAGATGTGAGTCCTAGTGTCAGTATTAATGGTGTGTTTATGGATTGGGCGGTTATTACTAGTAGGGATAATGGTGCTAGTTTTTGTCAGGTGGTTAAGATTAGGGCTGTTGTTGTGGTGGTTCCTTGAAGTACTTCTGGTAATCAAAAATGGAATGGGGCTAGCCCTAGTTTAATGGCTAGGGCTGTGGTAAGGATTGTACATGAGATGTTGTTGGATATTTGTGCGATGCTTCATTGGCCTAGTGTTCATGCATTGATAATACTAGAGAATAGGATTAATGTCGAGGCGGTTGCTTGTGTTAGGAAATATTTGATGGCGGCTTCGATTGCTCGTGGGTGGTGTTGTTTAGCGATTAGTGGGATGATGGCTAGGGTGCTGATTTCTAGGCCTGTTCATGCTAGAATTCAGTGGTTACTGGAAATTGTGAGTAATGGTCCTATAATTAGGCTTGCGGTAATGATTGTGCTTGCATATGGATTCATTAGTATAGGAAGGATTTTAATCAACATTTTCGGGGTATGGGCCCAAGAGCTTAATTAGCTGACTCTACTAGAATGTAGTATAATGGGAGTATGGGGAGTTTTGATCTCTCTGGTATAGGTTCAATTCCTATTTTTCTAAGGAGACAAGGGGATTTTAACCTCTATTATTCACCCAATCAAGGTGATCCTTTGGTTCAGGCACATGTCCTATAGTATTGGTGGTAACCCTGATAAGGCAGTCGGCAATTGAAATATGTCAGAGGCATAGTGCTAGGGTGACCGGGAGGAAATTCTTTCATAGGAGATGTATCAGTTGGTCATATCGGAATCGTGGGTAGGAAGCTCGGATTCATAGAAATCCTGTTGATAGTAGTATTACTTTTGAGATTAGTGATAGGGAGAATAGTTCTGGGGTGTTGTTGATGCGGGCAGGGTTTAGGAATAGGATGGTGGTTAAGGTGTTTATTATTAGGATGTTTGAGTATTCTGCTAGGAAGAATAAGGTGAAGGGCCCAGCAGCGTATTCGACGTTGAATCCTGATACGAGTTCAGATTCGCCTTCGGTTAGGTCAAATGGTGCTCGGTTGGTTTCGGCTAATGTAGAGATATATCATATTATTATAAGCGGTCAAGAGGAGAATATTAAATATATTAGTTCTTGTGTTACTATAAATGTTTGTATGTTAAAGCCTCCCGAGAAGAGGATTAGGGAGAGTAGGATGATTCCTAGGGTTACTTCGTATGAGATAGTTTGGGCTACTGCCTGTAGGGCTCCTATTAGGGCGTATTTTGAGTTTGAAGCTCATCCTGACCATAGGATTGAGTAGACCATGAGGCTGGAGATGGAGATTAAAAGTAAGACACCTAGATTGAGGTCGGCTAGTGGGAATGGAATTGGAAGGGGGAGTCAAATTGGTAGTGCTAGTAATAGGGCTAGGATTGGGGATATAGTAAATAATGTGATTGATGAATTTAGTGGGTAGATTGGTTCTTTGATAAATAATTTTACTCCACCTCCCACTGGTTGTAGTAGTCCGTATGGTCCTATGATGTTTGGGCCTTTTCGAAGTTGTATGTAGCCTAGTACTTTTCGTTCAATTAAGGTAAAGAAGGCTACAGCGATTAAGATTGGGACTATATGTATTAATGGGGATATGAGGCTAGATAAGAATGTTTTCACAAATTGAGAAGGGGAGTTGAACCCCTGGGTAAAGGGTTTAGGCCTTTTGCATTTATACCTGGCTCTGCCATCCCAATTTGGCCCTTTTTTTGGGCCTAGGTTTATGTCTTATTATTAGTTAAGTTGTTTTCACTAATGTAAAGTAAGGCTTGTTTTTGATATTGGCCTTGTCTTTTCGGTCCTTTCGTACTGCAAAAGGCTCAAGTTTATAGATAGAAACCAACCTGGATGGCTCCAGTCTGAACTCAGATCACGTAGGGCTGTTAATCGTTGAACAAACGAACTCTTGATAGCAGCTACACCATCAGGATGTCCTGATCCAACATCGAGGTCGTAAACCCCATCGTCGATAGAGACTCTAGAATGGGATTGCGCTGTTATCCCTGGGGTAGCTTGGTTCGTTGATCAAATATATTGGATCATTTTGCCGGGAGCACTTTGAACTGTTATTCTAGGTTTAAAGAGTTTCTTTATTTTTCGGAGGTTTTGTTTTGCTCCGAGGTCGCCCCAACCGAAAAAAAAATCAGATACTATTTGGTATAGGCCTGTTAGGTGGGTGTTGGTGATAGTTGATTTTATATTTGAAGTTCCACAGGGTCTTCTCGTCTTATAATGTTATTCCTGCTTTTGCACGGGAAGATCAATTTCACTGATTATTTGTAAGAGACAGGTAGAGCCTCGTTTGGCCATTCATTCTAGTCTCTATTTAAAAGACAAGTGATTACGCTACCTTTGCACGGTTAGGATACTGCGGCCGTTTAACAGTGTCACTGGGCAGGCATTACCCCCAATACTTGTGTTCTTGCTGGGGGCTATGTTTTTGGTAAACAGTCGGGCTCGTTTGGTTTGCCTAGTTCCTTTTACAAATTTTAATCTTTCTTACATGCGCTCCTGTGTTGGGTTAACAGTCTGGTTTATAGGGTGTTTTAAGTGTTGTTGGTTTTATAGTATGGCTGTTAATAATCAGTAGTTTGTCTGTTATGATTTAAGCTAGCGCGTAGAGAAGTTCTGTTCTTCTTGTTACTCATTTTAGCATTAGTTCTTCTATTAGGGTAGAATAGCTCAATGTTGTTTGGGGAAAAAAGTTTATTATTTTGTCTATGGTAGTGGAGCTTTGACGCTTTCTTTGGTGATGTCTGCTTTAAGGCCTACGGTGATGAATGTTTTGGTGTTTTGTCCTCCATTTTAGGCTGTGGCCTTTTTCAATCGGGCTGTAACCCGATTGAATAGATCTTAAACTTTTCTTTTTACTTTGAAATGTTTTGTAGAAGGTTTAAGGTTGAACTTATATTCTCTTGTTGAGCAACCAGCTATCACCAAATTCGTTAGGCTTTTCACCTCTACTTATAGGTCTTTCCACTCTTTTGCCACAGAGACGGATTTAGCCTGATGGGGCTGCCTTTAAGTAGCTCACTTGGTTTCAGGAGTTCAGACTTCAGGTGTCTTTGCTTGGATGTGCTCGCTAAACCATGATGCAAAAGGTATAAGAGTTAATCTTTGCTTTTTAGGGCTTGGTGAGTATTTCATTGTTTTTCATCTTTCCCTTGCGGTACTGTCTTTATTGCTCCAACTCTATCTTTTCTATCTCCTATACTAGGATGGTGAAGAATGTTTTGATTGGTTTTGGTAGGATAATTTTGTTTTGTTGTATTTTTATTTGTTGGTTGGGCTAGATTGTTGTTCAAAATAGTCTTGTTTTAGTAGACGTCTTTCAGGTGTAAGCTGAATGCTTTTGGTTAAGCTATATTTTGAATGTTCCAAGTACACCTTCCGGTATACTTACCATGTTACGACTTGCCTTATCTATTTGTTTGTTGTGGTTTATTTATAGGGTAGTGGTTGATTTGAGGAGGGTGACGGGCAGTGTGTGCGTGCCTCAGGACCGGCTTAAATTGGGCATTCTGATCCCTATTTACTGCTAAATCCTACTTATAGGACTTGTTTCATAGTTCTTTCCGTGAGATAATTTCTAGTTTAGAAAATGTAGCCCATTTCTTCCATCTCAGTTAGCTACACCTTGACCTGACTTATTAGCTGTTGTTAGCTATTTTGCTTACTTTTATATCCTTCACAGGGTAGGCTAGTGATGGTGGTATATAGGCGGTATTGGCAAGAGATGGTGAGGTGGATCATGGATTATCGATTATAGAACAGGCTCCTCTAGGAGGGTTTGAGGCACTGCCAAGTCCTTAGAGTTTTAAGCGTTTTGCTCGTAGTTCTCTGGCGGATATTTTTTTGTGTTAAATATCTGAGTTTATGGCTAAGCATAGTGGGGTATCAAATCCCAGTTTGTGTCTTAGCGATCGTGAGTTCAAATAGTTCTGTTACATTAAGGCTATTTTCATATTGGGATGATCATGTACTTTTACGTATAACAGTTGAGTGCAGGGTTCTCCTTAATTTTTTTAGATAGTTGCTTTAGTCACATTTTACGCCGATTTTCTGTTGGTTTGGGTTTCTTGTATAACCGCGGTGGCTGGCACAAGATTGACCAACCCTCTTTGCTATAGCTAAGTCAAGCTTACGCTCATTTGCTTAATTTTTATCACTGCTGGGGTGCCCTTGGGGGTGTGGCAAGAAGCTAGATGTCTTGGGCTGTCGTGGCGTGCCTGATATCAACTCCTTTTGTCTGGTGGGACTGTTAGGGTATTTTCACTGGTATGCTGATACTTGCATGTGTAAGCTTAGCAAAAAGTAACAGTAAGGTTAGGACCAAATCTTTGTGTTTTGGGGGTATGTTAGCTACCCATCTTGGCAACTTCAGTGCCATGCTTTGTGATAAGCTACAATAACATTATATCCGAGGCCCCAAGAAGTCATGGGACCACCTAATCAACCTTCTCCTAGCCATGGCCAAGGTGGCCATTTGTAACTCTAGAGAGAAGAGGTTGGCAGGGAGCGGGGGCTGCGACTGTGTGGCTGTCTTTCATTCTTTTATCTGCTCACATATCTGAGCAGAGTTCCTCTGGACAGTGTCTGCTGGCTCTCTCAATGCCTTCGAGGAGCAATAGATGCTGTCCAGGGTTCTCTGTTCGGTGTTCCCTTCTGGTTCCCTAGTTTTGGCCCTTTGACCTCCACACTTGTTCCTGTTATTGCCTTTGTTGTCCCACAAACTTGGCTGGGTTCTGGGTTTAGTAGCTCCTCCTTACATTGGGGGAAGGGCTTTTAGCAGTGGGCGAGCTAGCACCACTTTCGTCCCAGCACTCAAAAGGACCACTCTCCGACTGCTCCCTGGCCCTGCTGTATCACAACAGTAAGAAATGTATATGCTCGATATATTAGCTCCTTTGTAAGATGAAAATGTAATTCTGGCAATGGTACAGTATTGTACACATGATTATAATAAGTCATAATAAATCAATTTACAGGACATCTATTAATTTATTTTTCCTGTTAGAAATGGTGATTTCTAGTAATTAAATTGTTTTACTAACATTTCTTGAGAATAGTGATCATTTTGTAGGCACCAAAATTTGCTCTGGAAATCGGAGAACAACTCGGCAGTTATTTTAAACAAGCTATACTATACAAAGTTGATTTATGAAATCAAGATAAATTCTAATCAGCCCAAGACATGTCAAGATCACACAACCCCAAGATACAACACAGGTATCCCTTTCCATTTGCAGGATTTGGGGAGCCATTTTTTAAGAAAAGATGGGAAAGCTGTTCTGAGCATTCATCTAGCCACAACAGAGCTTTAAATGACAGCTCACGAATTGCTAACTAGCAAAGTGAAAATACTGCACACCAATTTCTATTTCCTAATTATATGATAAACTGCTCTGTAAATACAAGGGATGAGACAGCATATGATTTTTCAGTTATATGATTTCTTGGGACTCATAGACTCGTAGGTTAGAAGGGACCAATATGATCATCTAGTCTGACCTCCTGCACAAAGCAGGCCACAGAACCCTACCCATCCACTTTCATAACAACCCCTAACACATGACTTGAGTTATTGAAGTCCTCAAAATTGTGGTTTGAAGACATCAAGCTGCAGAGAATCCACCAGCAAGTGACCCATGCCCCACGCTGCAGAGGAAGGCGAAAAACCTCCAGGGCCCCTGCCAATACAGAAAGAGATTTACCCTGTTGTGCACAAGACCGAGGGCATTCTAGACCACCTTTAGATCACCGTAGTTATACGAGCAAGGCACCCCCACTTTCCTCCTTGGGTCATTTCTTCGTACACAAGCGTATCCCCTCTCACTTTGTTTACTTCCTCCTCCAGGTTAAATTCGTGGGTGGAATTCTCCTGACATCTCCCAACCATCTCCCCAACTTCCTAGTTTAAATCCTCTTAATGAGGTCGCGCCTCCATCTTAGAAGTCTATTTCCCTTCTACTAGGTGAAGTCCATCCCGAGAGAACAGTCCGTAAATGCTTCCAATAGCACGTAACATCCCAAAGCCCTCCTTATAGCACCACTGCCGAGCCACCTGTAATCGTCATAATCTTGTCACTCCTTTGTCGCCCTGCTCTAGGACAGCAGAATCCACTGAAGATCACTTGAGCCTCGATTCCTTGAGCGTCTTCCCCAGTCTGGCATAGTCCTCCTTGATACAGTCCAGCGAGTAACTAGCCAATCATCGTTCACATGAAGGACAACAACGGATTCTTTCCCGCTCCCGCTAGGATCCTTTTCAGCCTCTGGTACCCATCCTGTATCTTAGCACCGGCAGACAGCACACCCTTCTGTTGTCCCGATCAGCCTTCTAGTTACAGGCCTGTCTATTCTTCTCAGTAAGGAGTCTCCAATCACGTAGACTTGCCTTTTCCTGGAGACAGTGTGATTCTCTGGTCTATCCCCTGCACCCGCTGGCTGCAAGTCCTCTCGATTCGTATTCGCCCTTGCAATCCTCCTCGGGCTCATACTTGGTGATGCCTCCATTGACTCCTCCCCTCCTTCTGCAGGACTAGCTGCTCGTCTCTTTTTCCTTGCCCTCTCTTTAACTAACATTTTATTTCTGTATTTATTTCACAGAATATTTTAACACAAGACAAAACTAGAAATCAACTGACATCACTTAAACTATGTTTTGATTTTCTTTTTCTCCCTGGGATCATTTGTAAGGCGGGACAATGTACTTTTGCTATTTACTATTCATAGTTAACCAGTGCTTGGCATGTGACCACTTGTAAACAATTGAGCACGGTTTTGCTGGTAATATTTTTAAGCGTAGGTTAGCCATGTGAACATAGAGTAATCTCCAACTCTGAACCTCAAAGGACAAAGTGCAAGTATTAATGAAGAGTGAACTATCTGTGTGCAACTTCATCACTTGAAAAAATGTTTACTTCTGTGGTGCGGTGAACCTGATTTTGTGGCTTCCTTTAAGGACAAAGTACATAGAGATAGCATAAACACAGGAACACCCTGGGCATTGCTAATAATAGCTTGTTTATTAAACAACATGTTCATTTCTGGATGATATTTTAAGATGACAAAAAGTTTACATCTTAACCACAAGAGTTACTGGTCTTGATGAATGACAAAATCTGTGTTGGGCAGGAAGTTAGATGAGATTATTATAATGACTGCTTCTTGAGTAAAAAAACACTGAAACTCATAACTGTACTTCCTGGCATGTATCCTCAACAGGGCACTTTGATATTCAGAATCATATAGTCAGGGCCAGATTAAGAGATAGGCACGCCAGGTGATCAGGCTTAGGATGCTGTTTTTGTGGTTAGCGACAAAAGGGAAAATTAGAATCTGAAGTAAAATGTCTCAAGTATTCTATATGTGGATTCATTTTTCATTAACCTCCTAGAATGTTCTGGAGCTTTGTAGAATCTCATGGAACCTTCCAGACTTTCTGAGAGCTAGATTTTCTTCGAACCTTCTAGAATGTTGCTGGAAGAGGAGGAGGAAAAAAGCCTAAAACATAAGCCCTGGTATCAAAAGCCTAGTATGAGGCAGAATGTGCTCACAGAATGTGGCAAGAACAGGGCTGATATTGCAGAAATACACATTCCTGAGAAATGCTAAGCACAGAGTACTCACGTAAACACATGCCAATATCAAGTGGTACCAAAGCATCCCAATATCAAGGATGGTACAAAACATTGTCCAAAGATAAGAGGAACATACTAACCCCTCCTAAAAGATAAGGTCAAAATAAAAGTACGTAATAAAAATGTTTTAATCAAACCAACATGTACAAGGTGATGGGTAATAACTAGTTTATCAGGGGCAGTAACTAATTATGTCAGAGGGGCAGTACTAACTTGTTTGTATCATGATATAAAAAATGTATCTCAGAGAGAGTATCTTTGTCCAGCCACGGGAGCAGTGGAATGTCCCGCCATTCAGTAAGCTGCGTCCATTGTCACAGACATACATGTCTTAGTGTCTTCACAGAGTCTGACAGGTGATTTATCGACCTGATGATTTATCGACAATAAACCTGACCTAGTGCCTTTGTACCTTAACAGATCTTGTGGTCAGTAGGTAGTTTGCTCAAGATCTGCTGTGCCAGCTGTCTTCACAGAGCTGGGATAACACACAATAAAAAAACCACACACACAGAAAAACATCTAACCACACTGATGACCCAAGACCGCTGATCTGGTAAGTAACCACAGTTTTCAGCCATAACCTTGTGGGTATATACCAGGCAGAGCATAGCCAGTGAATGAGTGAGATATAAGAAAGAAGTGAGAGTCCAGACATCATATTGTGAACCTTGTTTTATTGTGTAATTGTGAAAGTGTAATTGTGTTTTAAGATTTGTATAGTGTTAGTAGCGAATAATAGAGGACATATTTAATGAGATAGCAGAGCTATCTATCAAACTCCAATCTATGCAACAATATAAAACAAATTCTGTTACTTCTTTTCTCATGTTTAACATGTAATGTCTGATGACTTTCTAAGGCTGCAGAATATACACTTTTGCTCTCCCTAATACTGTATGTTTTCCTCCTTGGAAAATAAAAGATGGCCCCCAAAGAAGCTTTCAGGAGCTCAGTATAGGAAGCAAAAAAAATAAAAATAAAAAAAAATCAATTGTAATCTAGTTTGCAAGCAAGGACAAATTTGATAGGAAAATATCTAAAACAGAACAACATGGACCAGGCTTTAGGCAGTAGCAATTGTCCCAGTGCAGAAGAAATTGAGAAGCAAAGCTTAAATGGTGGAAGTCATATTAATAAGGAATTAGCAGATTTACCTGAAGATAAGGAAATGAAATGTAAGGAAAGTGATGGAGGATTATCCACTTTTCCTGATGGTGTAAAGGAGAGTGGTGATAAAGAAGAATGTGACTCACATGAAAAGGAGAATAATGACAAAGAAAAATTTGGTTTACATGAGAAGGAGAGAAATGATACAGAAAAATCAACCTCATATGATGACAGAAACAGCAGTGAGAAAAATGGCACACCACAAATTGATACATCAGATTCTGCTTTATGGCCTAAACTCTGCCGATATTGATCATACAATTTTGAACAGGCAGGACAAAATCAAGGATATGATGTTACCAGTAAATGAGCAGAAGCATCACTTCTCAAAGTCACACTACAAAAGAGTGTTTGAGAATGGTGAGAAACTGAATTGCATTGGCTAATTTACTCAAAATCAATGGACAAAGTTGATGCCAAATCGTTGCTTGCACTTTCCAGGTACAATTACTGGCATGACTTAGCTGATGCTCTGGAGCAACATGAAAAGTCACCCAGCCATTTTATGGCCTACTCCAAGTGAATGGAGGTTGATTCCAGGCTCAAGTTGAATACATGCATAGACACAGCCAGAACATTATTAATGTAGAATCCCAGCACTGGAGGAAGATGCTTGAGTGTCTGATCTCAATTGCCCTCTCCCTTGCAAAGAATATTTTGGTTTTCTGAGGCTCGTCAGGTAAGTTGTTCACTGCACATAATGGTAATTTCCTCAGTTTGGTAGAGCTCCTTGGGAAATATGACAATGTCATGCGTGAGTACCTATGTTGAGTAATTCATAAAGAAGATATGGATCATTACTGCAGAGAAAAACAATTCAAAATGAATTGATTGACCTTACGGCAAGGAAAGCACGTGATAAAATATTGTTGCCACTTGACAAAGCGAAGTACTACACTGTAATAATGGATTGCTCTCCCAATATTAGTCACAGTGAAAAGATGTCATTTACAGTAAAATTTGTTGACAACAAGGATGGATGTATCCAAGTAAAGGAAAACTTTATCTGTTTCCGGTCTGTGGATGCCTTTACTGGAAAAGATGTAACAGAACTGTTTATAAACATTTTGAATGTTAATAAAATAAAGCTTAAAGACTGCCGTGGCCAAGACTCTGACAATGGCATGAACATGAAGGAAAGAAACAGTGGCATCCAGACAAGGATCCATGCGCTGAATCCAAGAGCTTTCTTTGTACCCAGTGGCTGCAGTTCCTTCAACCTGGTTGTGTCAGATGCAGCAGCATCATCTTTAAATTCTTTATCTCTTGTCAGAGTAGCAAAGGATATACGTCCTGTTTTCAGCATCAACTGTCAGGTAGAAGATCCTCCTAGATGATGTTATAAATCTGACTATGAAGCCACTAAGTGATACCCACTGGGAGATCCGCATTGACAGCACAAGGAGAGTGAGGAGGTTTCCAGCACCCTGATGGAACTCGCGCAGTCAAGTAAAGCTGAGGCTGTAAAGCCTGGCAAACCAGATCACTGACTTCAAATTTCTGGTCTCATTTGGGGTTTGGGACGATATCCTGGACCAAGTAAACATTGTAAGCAAACCATTACAAACTCAGTCGACAGACATCGTGACCACAACTACTTTGATGAGAAGTTGCTTTGATTTCATTGTGGCCTACAGAGACAACAGATTTGAAGATGCCATTACCACTGCCAAGAAATGGCAGAAAATTTAGGAGTTGAGCCTGTCTTAAAGGAAATTCATGTTCATCAGAAAAAGAGACAGTTTGGTTGCGAGGGCAGAGATGAGGTGATAGGAAGCTCGGAAGAAAAATTCAAAAGGGAGGTTTTTTGTGCACTTGTTGACACTGCTTGAGTGTCCATTGAAGAAAAGTTTGGGCAAAGGCTGCACCACAAAAAGACCTAGAGGGTCTTGTATGACTTTAGTAAACTGCCAACAGATAGGAAAACACTCTTGAAAAATTGTACAGACCTTTTCTGGACAATGACACATGGAATATTTGGACGTGATAAAGACCTCTATGTCAGACTTAACATCTGTTACCTTTTGCAACACGGAAAGCACTCTTCACTTCAAGTTCTCCAATTCATTCATGATGCGAAGCTGAAGAACACTTTTCCTAATGTATGGATAGCTTTGAGGATTCTGCTCACACTGCCTGTCACAGTCATGAGCACAGCTTTTCGAAGCTCAGGCTCATTAAAATGTACCTTTGATGATGGCTGATGAGAGATTGATATTGCTTACTATTTTATTGCTTGAAAATGCCATTGGTCAATCTTTGGATCTCTCTGACTCTGTGCTTCATTTTGTGAGGGGAAAGGCAGAAAAGTGACCTTTTGAACTGAAAGACTAATGTTAACATTCTAAGGTTGTCACCTACTGTAACACTATTTAATACTGGTCCACCCAATGTTGGTGCACAGTTCAATTTCTTGATGTTAGTACATTTCAGTTATTCTTAAAATTAAAAAGTTTCTATAAGCTTAGAGGAAATGAATGTTTGTATTTGCTTATATAAATACAGAGATAAATCATGCAAGCAAAATGTGCATCAAAGTCATAAAATGAGCTACAAAAGCAATACAAATAAGATATTCAAAAGTTTAACAAATGGAGAGGGGAGTGCTGAACATGCTCCTTGCTTGGGGTACCATTTGGCCTTCTACTCCTTCCTGCAGAATTGATTAGGTATAAGGAAGGGAGTAGAAATTATCTTGTGCATTTGGGAGCTGGGATACAGATTATGTGGTTTAAAATCATGGTGTAGACCAGTGCCTAAATGGCACAATTTGGCATAAAGTATTTCTTCTAATATTTTATTAGACACTTTAAATAGTGGAAGGAAAAACAACTGGGCTATATTGTGATCTCATTATCACTGTGCTAAATCTAGAGCATCTCCACTGACCTCAGCCCCATTGATAGGTTTTATATGTACCTATCCCCAAAATCCAACCCATTTTAAGGCAAACATTATAACATTTGTTTCCATTGTGACTAAGCCATTAGCTTGGATCAGTTTAGTATGTATTTGCCTCTGCCTTTTGTCCATTAACTCTAGAGATCAGCCTGGAAAGAAAACAGAGTAAGACATACAGTAATCTCCTTCAGCTGCATACCTGCATAGTGTAATTTTTCTCAGAGGCAGACTGCAGCATACAGATGGACTGATCAGACTGTAGGTATACTGGTGCCTTTTGTTACAGTATTGGAGAGCGATATGGATTCATACTTAGAGTAGTATATTTGCAGCAACAGCAAATATCTGGAGTTTTTACAGCCCGATGTCATGGATGCTTTAACATCTTTGTTCTCTGCACAACAAAAAAGTCTGCAAATCCACTGCAGGTATTCCAGCTAATATTGCAGTAAGCTGATGAGATAGCAGATGGTTCCTACTGCATTTGGATGGACTTTTCACTGTTTTTATTCTTTTGTGGGGGGTTGGGGGGGAATAGGTCATATCGATTGATGTAACTGCTTGTACTGGGTTCCCTAGCACCAGCTGCAAGCATATATTTTTATGCCTGTGAGCTGGTGATTGGTCAGAATTGGATAACAATAAATTGGTTATGAGGCTTTTATCACTAAAAGTAACTTATTCTATCTGGCCCTTCCTTTTCCTTCTCTTTCTGTTGCATTGTGACTGGCTAAATTGAAACTAAAAACAACTTTCCCACACTCTCTGATTTGCATCCACTATGGCTTCTCAAAGGACAAGCTCTCACATTTAATATATATTTATTTCTCGTGGTCAGATTGTAAAGCCCTTCTTCCCAATGGTGAGCAGTTACTCACAACAGTAAGACAATGGCAATACTCATGGGAGGAAGGTCTTGACAATCTCTTCCTATATTTGTATCAGCAACTATATTCATAGACTACTTCTAAAACTATTTATTTTTAGCAAAGGACACCAAGTAGTGCTACCAAACTGGTTTGGACAGACCCCAAAAGAAAAGGAGAATTTCTATATGCTGAAGTGACAGGTGAAGTGTGGAATTATCTGATGGCTCTGTGTCAATGAAACAGCATTCTCTTTTAAATAGATGAAATCCTGGCCTTAGTTTCCATGAACATTGCAATATGGAACCACAAATTAAAGGAAAACTGCAGTGATTCATTTTAATACTTTAAGGCCCAGCCCTGCAGAGGTGAAAGGTAAGCATCTGTGACAGTGGTTTGCTGTATAGGGATGAGATTACTCATAAAGTTAAGTATGTGCTTACCTCAGCTAATGTTTACTGAAAAAAGTATATTTTCTATAATCTTATCTGTCTATTTTGCACTGTATGTATGTTTACCTCACAATCAGCACAGCTGTTATTGAGTCGTGCCTGTCACAATTCAGGGCAAAGTGTACCTGTGTTTCCCTTCTGTGGTCCAGCAAGGGGGGATTCTTAAGCTTCTGCCTCTCCAGCCATCACCTCTCTTGGGCAGAAACCAGAATATCTCTCTCTCACACTCTGCCTATTGACTGGGGTATTTCCAGGATGCAAAGTTCCCTGACTACATTGTACATTCCCAGCAAGTCAGACTATCTAAACAGTCCTGGTTTTCCTTCTTACCTCAGAGGGTATAAATAGCCCAATTGCTCTTTCTAAGAAAGTACATGTATTCTTTAGGTGAAAGCTTTATAGAGAAAACATATTAAAACAATAAAAGAACCTGCACACATCCTAGTACACTTACCACAGATCCCCTCAACTCCAACAAAAGCTCTCTCCAAAGGGTTTTTCTGTGGTTACAAGTTCATAACCATTTTAGTTCAGAACAACCACACCCATGAATCTGTGTGTCACTTCTTTATACACTTTGGGTCTTTGCTCAGCAGATAAGTGGTCAATTCAGGGTGAAGCTTCTCACATAACCAGAAGATATACATTTGCATACACCTCCCCTTAGAGATTTCCTGGGAGACCTACTTTAACTTTAAAGTTCACATTGTTTCAAATAATCCTCTGAAGCTCATAATACTTACATGAGTCATGTGTCCCCTCAAGAGACATTACATACAATCCCACAATAACATATAAACATTTGCATTTTTAATGCAACAAACTCTTAAGATACTTAAACTGAATTTAAAGAAGATTTAAGTTAATTCAGTAAGGTTTGTCTAGGATATAGCAGGAAATTGCCATATCTGTTAAAATGAGGATAAGTATTTTAGCACATTGTCCTTCTAATAAGGATCTGATACACAGTAATGCTGACCAAAAAAAAAAAAAAAATCACTTTATTCCCAGTGTCAAAGGTTGCTGTTGCAAGTATATATTGTGTATACACTACACATTACACAGAGAGTTTTCAACAGACTTCACCTGTTAAGAAAGGTGCCTTACTTACTATAATGATGTTTCTCATTACAACATGAAACCCCAGCAGTGCTGGAAATTAGTGTTTTGTATAAGATGTTTGAAGGTAGAACTGGTAGATGGATCTTAGCTAAGAAAATAACATTAATTCTCTTCTGGTATGTGTGTCTGGATTTACTTCCACAAAATATTATGACTGGCAATGAGAATGCTGAAACTGTACAGAGAAAAAAATAGAAGGAAAGAGAACATAAAGTGAAGTCAGAAGAAATCATGCATCTAAAGCAATAGAAATCTGCATTGAGTCAGCACCACACTATAGAAAAGAGATTCTTCAGCCAACAAGGAGGAAGAATAAGAACTTGCATTTTCTTTAATTTTGTAATTAAGATGAAGTTTGCTTGCTGCATGCCTGTAATTGCAGAGCTACAAGTGCAGGGGGCCAACTTTCTTCAGGTCAAAAGAAGTTTCAGGAAGTTAATGATAGCCATCTTTGATATAGGCAACAAAATGCACCCTGGACTGATGGAAGAAGCCCTTAAGAACAGCTTATGAGATCTGCAGTAACAAAGGTACATAGAACTAAAAATAAAAAATAATAAATGCCAAGCCAGCACAACACCTAAGTATATGCTTAACTGTAAGCATACCATTAATCCAATTGGTTTCCAATTAATGCATGTGTGTAAGTGCTTTGCTGGATCAGGGCTTTGAATTATGAAATCAAGATGGAAAGTGTGAAACATTCTTCAATCAAGTTTTCCAGAACAGTTCTTAGCAAAGAAGAGCTTACACTGCACCCACCTTTCGAGACTGAATGAGGTACGGAAGTGACAGTCAGAGGCTCTGAGTATAAAAAACAGCACACAGCCTGTGTTTGTATTAAAGGCATGCAGTCCAGTAGTACAAGCAAGCAAACTCTCAAACCCATGCAGAGATGTGGTGGGTCATCCTAACGTGCAAAAGGATACTCTGCTTGTCCAGGAAAGATATATAATAAATATAGCTCTGTGAATAATTGATTTTTCAGTTCTCTGGCTATATTGAAAAACTGGAGGAAAACCCCACAATATATTGGTGAACTGAAAGGTCAAAAACAAATTTTTTTGGAGCTGAATGAAACATATTCAGAATGAAAGAATGTCTTTTTCATGCTTTTTTTAAACTTTAGAAAATATTAAAATAAAATTTAAGTAAATTTCTAAACAAAAATTTGTTTCAAATGAAAAATATCTTTTTGAAAAATATGTTTTTAAGAACATTTTCAAAAATAGCTTTTTTTTCCCCAGGAGCTTTTTTGTTTTGATTTGTTTTGGGGTTTTTTACTGCAACAATTAGGTGAATTCAACATAAATTTGCAAAATGTTTTGGTTGATTTGTAGGTGCATTTTTTAATCCAAAAGAAATTTGGAAGAAAAATGTTTGTCTGACTTTAGTCATAAATTTGCCATGAAAAAACAAAAACAAAAAACAATGTCATAATATCCATTCTTCTAAGTGAGAATTTAAACCTGCATGAAGAAACAGGAATGCTACTTGCTCTGGACATGGCAGATAGATGTAGGTGTGGATGTTGAAGCGTGAGAACTCTCAGTTGGTCATGCAGTAGCTGCAGGAGTTGATAATGAATCAAAGGAAGCTTAACACAGCTAAATGATAGGTGGATAGCTTATCAACTGTCAAAACGCATTGCCATGAAAGCAAAACTGTTAGAGAAAAAGAGATACCATAACCTTAAACCAGCAGCCTTATCTGGAATATGCACACATATGAAAGAATAATGCACAAAATTGATGCTATGAAAGAAATTGGTAGCTAAAGTAAAGAAGGTTGAAGGCATTGATCAAAGCAGAGTAAAAACTCCAGGCGGTTGCAGGCTGAAGAGAGAATGCTTGAAACAGACTTCAAGAAAGCACAAGTACAAACTTTTAGAAATAAGAATAAAAGGATGTTCAAGTATGTAGGGTTGCAGAATGCAAGTGGGGGATCCTATGGAAATATAGAGAAATTAAAAATAGCAATTGGAGAAACTCTGGAGGTAGATAGAATATAACAAGAAAAGGCAGGAGCAGCAACAGAGATACATTCTGTCTTCCATTTTGGGTTATTCAGAAATACCATTGAGGAGAATAAGCAAGTTCTTCTTGGAAGAAAAAGTTGAATCTAGGAAGACAATGAATAGGACAATATTTCCATATCTTAGTAGTCCTCTTCAACACCAGAAAATTGGCAACTCTTTTGAACATGACTACAGTATGAGGAACACCTGTGGGAAAGGATCTTCAGGACTAAAATAGAAGCAATGCTTTGACTGAAAGGGCTGGGGGAATAAATACTATAGCAGTTTACCTTTATAAGCCCCTGTTAAGCTGTTAAGTATGGAGGTGTAGCTTTAATAATGTGGCCCTTTAAGAACATCATATTGTAACCTGAGAATCCCAGAACACCTGCAAGTTAGTGTAGTTCATGTTCTGTTAAAGCATGGAATAAACTTCTGGAGTTCTGCTAAGATGATGAACCCCCTTCCTATGGCAAACACTTAACAGTATATCTTACCTGTCTTTTGGCTTTGAGCAGGATATTTTTAGGTGAAATTCCATGTTTGTAGGAAAAAGGAGGAAACACTTTCTCTGGAATGTTTTTTTTTTTTAAGTGGTCGTAGGGAACATATAAATGGAAGATGAAAGTTGTCAAATACACAATCTTTCTCTCTTCTTTGTGTCAAAAATCTTACAGTTTGTGACACAATATGTCATGTAAGGAAATGATTCTGTGCCAATGCCTTATTCCACTTTGTTAACCGATTCTTCTGTGTCATGTCTTTCACATACTCTAGATCATGACATGAGGAATATTGCAATTCTATGCCATCACCCAAATATCATTCAGTGAGTCAGGACTCCCAATTATTTGAATTTATAATTATTAGTGATAGTGCCCAAGTGTTGGCCAGAATACTCTGAGACTATCCAGAATTTCAGATAGTTTAAACTTTTTTTAAAAGCGAATAATAGTAAAGAAAACATACATACTAATTTTTCACATGATATTGTGATGTCCCAGGAACTTCTTACTGGGCATCTGAAATGTCCTCCTTTAAAGTAATCATTCACAACTATTGTTTTTGTTTTTTTTCATAATTAAAAATTGTTTGCTCAAGACATATTGCTATATCCATACATATAGTTCTATGTTTACGAGGAACAAATAGCCCAAAAGAATGAATGCTCAACATAATGAACAGTGTTTGGAATAAGAGCAAAGTCAAATGAGTATACCCACTTTCTAACAATTTTTTTGCTCGGAGTGTATATTAACTATACTTGTTCACTATTAATAAACTCATTAATAGAGCAGCATTACTGGAAAGAAATGTTACAGTCTGAAAAATATGCACTTGTCACTATTGGTTGAGAAGATATTAGAGACAGCAGCATACATTTGTAATAACTGGGCTCTTGTTTATTATTTGACTATTCTGCGACCTTATAAAGATTTGTCATGGCTGTTTCCTGTTTTTTTTTTAAATAGACAATAGGGTCACCTTAATAATAGTCACATTATTTTTTTTAAAATTAGAGTCACAGTTAGGGTCCCTGTAGCTATATTCCCACTCGATGGTCCAGCAAGGGCATCCACTCAAGGCTTTCTGCTCTCCAGCTGTTCCTTTTCTGTCCCTTCTGACCAGGTATTTCCATGCTGAACACTTCCCTGCCTACACTCTGATATCCTCAGCAAAAGACAGGCTGCCTAAGCAGGTTTCTTCTGCCTTATCTTCAGAGACATTTAACAACGGTGTAATTACCACAGTTAATCTACTCTACAGTTAATCAGCTATTTCTTGGCAAGCATATTTTTTGTCTTAAAGTAAAAGAAATACAGAAATTACCTGGTAAAAACAATGAAAGAACCTACACACATGATAATAAACTAACCAGAAATCACTCCAGCTCCAACCAGGGCTCTTGGCAGGCAAAAGTCCTTCAAAACCCTACTCAGGGATTTTCCTGTGGTTTCAAGTGCATAACACCCTTTGCTCAGAAAAAAAACAAGAATAAACCTTTCATGAATCTGTGAGTGAGTCATTTACCCAGTTTTGGGTCTTTGAAGAGACTGTGAATAGATAATCTGCCAGTCAATGGGTCCCCTCTGTGGGGTGATGCCTAAGGGAAGGGGTTACTTTAGCTTATCCGTTCCTCCTAGAGATTTCCCAGGAAACTCACTTAATTTTAAAAGTTCACTTTATTTCTTAAACTCCTTTGAAGTTCCTAAGATTTCCCAAAGTTTACATTAGTCACATCCATTAGAGAAGTTGCACACAATTCCACACAGACAATTGCATTTTTACTACAGTCGACCCCTGAAGTACTAAAATTAATTCATTAATTCATCCAGAAGATTGCCCTATTTATCACAATCGGTTATACAAACTTTAACTGTTAATTTTTCCCAGGTATTTGGGGAGGCCATATCTTGCTTGTAGATAATTCGTAAAAGGCACTTGAATGAATAGTTAGGGTGACCAGACAGGAAATGTGAAAAATCAGGATGGGGATGGGGGGTAATAGGAACCTACATAAGAAAAAGACCCCCAAATCAAGACTCTCCCTATGAAATCAGGACATATGGTCACCCTATGAGTAGTCCATCTTAACACTCCACTGTAGCCATTTTGCAATGGTTGCAGCCATTTAAAATTAGCCTTTCTTGAGAAATAATTAAGAAGAGTTTTGTTGCTGACCTACAGCCAGTGTGTTCTCTTATTTATTTGGGAGTCTATTTAATTTCCCAACTTAAAATGTTCCTTTGTCAGTAACTTCAAGATTTTTTAAAACTCAATACTGCCCAGAAAATTCCTTAGAAAAAGAGACATGACACCATGACAGGAATTTCAAAGCTCTTGAGGCTTAAAAAGATAACTTGAGCAATAATTGAGTCTATAGTTTACTGACTCCTTTTCACTAGTTCTAGTTTTGAGAGGCATAAATTATACAAAGAAAACATAACATTTTTTTTTTAAAAAAAGCTTTCATTATTCTGCTGAGAAATTATAGTGGTTTTATATTCTGTTCAAGATTTCCATGGTTGAGATTATAAACTAGAAAGTTTCAAGAAAGAAATATCATTTGTACAAACTAAATTAAAGGGTCAAAATTTATATATTTATAAACAGTGTACTACAAATGTTGGCGTTTTAGGGGTCGGTTCCCAAAACTTGATTTTTGTGCTCAGAAGAGGTACACTCAAAATACCTAATTTCATTGCAAAACCTGAGGTTTGGGATGCAAAAAAGATTATCAAGACATTCTGAAAGATTTTTTCTTATGCTACTGAAGTCAGGGAAAGGGGTCATGTTGATTTCACCAAGCGTTAGATGGTGGCCTTGTACTAGAAAGCTTTTAAATATTAAAAAAAAAGATGAGTTGATTTTCCAGTGACAGTTTGACCAATGTTTTCTTCCAGTTACTGACATTCACGTAACCACATTTAAATTTTCCCCTCTCACCCCTGTGGGTGGTATGTGTCTTCCTCAACCTCGGGTCCTCTACCAGAGGCCTGGGAGTTTGAGGGTTCTGCGCAGTATCTTAGCTGTTCCTAGCACTGCACTCTTCTGGACAGACAACTCTGATGTTGTTCCTGGGATCTGTTGGAGCCACTCACCCAGCTTAGGAGTCACAGCCCCAAGTGCTCTAACCACCACTGGGACCCTCTGGCCTTCACTTTCCACATCCTCTCTAGTTCCTCTTTCAGGCCCCTGGTACTCTCCAGCTTCTCATATTCCTTCTTCCTGATGTTGCTGTCACTTGGCACCTGCTATAATCTATCACCACCGCTGTCTTCTGTCCTTGTCTATTACCTGTGATGCTGGTTGATGCCAGTACCTGCCTGTCCGTCTGGATCTGGAAGTCCCACAGAACTAGCCCTGCTATTCTCCACAACCTTCTGTGGAATCTCCCATCTGGTCTTGGAGGGTCTAGCCCATACGCTGTGCAGATGTTCCTGTACACAATGCCAGCCACTTGGTGTGCCATTCAGTGTATGCTGTTCCTGCCTGCATCTTACATCCTGCACTATGTGTTGGACTGTCTCTGAGGCCTCTCTGCACGTCTGCACCTTGGTGTCCTCTCTAGTGTGGTAGACCCCTGCTTCAATGGATCTGGTGCTCAGTGCTGTTCCTGTGCTGCTATGATCAGTGCCTCAGTGCTGTCTTTTAGTCCAGCTCTTTCCAGCCACTGGTAGGATTTCCCAATGTCAGCCACCTCAGCTATCTGTCAATGGTACGTCCCATGCAGGGTCTTGTCTGCCATGGTACTTCTTCTGCTTGGTCTTCCTCCCATGTCTGCTGCTGCCTCAGGCATTCTCTCAGCAGCTCATCTTTGGGGCCATCTATTTACTGATGTACTCCTGGATGTTACGGGTTTCATCCGGGACAGTGGCTTTGACGCTCACCAAGCCCCGCCCGCCTTCTTTCCGGCTGGTGTACAGTCTCTGGGTGTTGGACTTGGGGTGGAAACCTCCGTGCATTGTGAGGAGCTTCCGGGTCTTCACATCGGCAGCTTCCATGTCCTCCTTTGGCCAGCTCACTATACCAGCAGGGTATCTGATGACCGGCAGGGCGTTCTATTGATGGCATGGATCTTGTTCTTCCCACTGAGCTGGCTCTTCAGGACCTGTGTTATCCTTTGGTGATACTTGGATACTGCTGTCTTCCTTGCCTCCTCCTCCTCATCGTTTCCATGTGACTGTGGGACGCCAAGGTACTTGTAGCTGGTCTGTATGTCTGCTATGTGGCCCGCTGGTAGTTTCACCCCATCAGTCTTGACTACCTTCCCTCTCTTCACTACCATCCGGCCACACTTCTCCAGTCCGAATGACATCCCGATATCCTCACTGTAGATCTGCGTCAGGTGGATTAGCGAGTCGATGTCTCGGTCATTCTTAGCATACAGCTTGATGTCATCCAGTAGAGAGGTGGCTCATGGTAGTTCCACTCCTGAACTTGTACCCGTAGCCAGTCCTTGTGATTATCTGGCTGAGGGGTTTAAGCCTATGCAGAACAGCAGCAGGGACAGTGCATCACTTTGGTATATGCCGCACTTGATGGCCACTTGTGCAAGCTGCCTTGAGTTGACTTCCAGTGTTGTCTTCCATAGTCCCATTGAGTCCCATTATATATGTGTGTGTATATATATATATACATACACACACTATACTCAGATTCAAGGCATATGTTGGGAAAAAAACTTCCAAATTAGATAGTTCAATAAATATATATAATTTTTATATAAAATATGTTATTTAGGAATATTTCTTTCCAACATATTTATTGAATTTAGATCACTGTTTCAAATATTTAGAGGAGTAAATTAGATTTGATATGATAACATTGAGTTGATGGAGCCATAAATGATTCAAAACAGAGAGTGTATTTACAGTCTTGTTATAGGCACTGTCCACTACTTGTTTATGGATTTCTTTCCAGTTCTGCTTGAGTACATCGGCTCCTGTGTCAGGCTGAAGAACTTTCAGGGAGACACTAGCAATATTCACCCCCATTCCAAACAGGTACACTACGATCTCCCTGTTCATGTGTGATCCACTCAGACTATGGATGCCTAGTCTCTCTCCCATGAGGTAACAGAAATGTGCAGAGGTCCAGATTGAAGCACTACCAATAACATGGTGTTTAGGAAAGCAATTCATCTTTCAGACTACATAGGTGAAAATATCCACTGGATTTGAGGCAACAAGCAGCTTGCAGTCAGGCAGTCAGTTTGACAGTGTGAAATAATACATTTTAAGATGTTGCGCTGGACCAAATTAAAAACTTCAATGCTCTCCTCCTTGCTGGAAGCACTAGCAGTAATGATAACCAGCTTGGAGTGTGCCATCACACTGTCATCTTTCACAGAAAGAGTCTTTGATATTCTAAAGACGAGACTGCCTTTCTGGAGATCCAGTATCTCTACTTTCACCTTGTCCTCCAAGATATCAACAAAAGCATCATCAGCCAAATCTTTCTTCAGGATAGAAATTGCACAAACTGTGCTCACTGTAACAATCCCAGTCTTGTTGTGGGCATGATCATGCTCCTTTTTGTGAATATTTTGAATCAAGTGCTCCTTGAAAGACATCTTGCAGAGCTGTTAGATCCAGCAAAGCCTCAGTCTATTGCTAATTCTGAAGATAGTACTTCCACCTCTGTGACAGTACTGCCATCCTAAGTGATCAAGAAGCTAGTGCTGGGCCATCTATGACAACTCCCGACTTCCATTGGTCATCTTCACCCTTTAGCCCAGGATGAGGCATATATCTGCACCAGCTGAGGATTTACATGCTAGAATGTCCCAAACTACATGGCCTTAATAGAACAATCCTGATTGTTACAAGAGGACTGGCTTTCATTCAGTTATGGGAATGGAATATAACCAAAAGTGTAAACTGTAGAAGGCAACATCCATGGAACCATTTCACTCATCTTTAATAAACAAAAGAAAAGCTGAAGTTAGTGGAGCTATGTTGATCTGTCCCAGTGCATCTTGTTGAGACTTGAGTGTAATTTAGAAGGCAACATCTGAGTTACATGAGATTTTATAACAGCTGTCAGCTTTCTATAAGGGGAGTTTATCAAAAGGAGGAAAAACACCATGTTTTTAAAAGTTGTCCCCCCACCTCACCCTACACAGTTGGTAACAGAAATGAATGGCGCATCCTAGGTGTAATGTGATTTTAAATAAAAAACAAGCAAACAGAAAAGGGTACAGGCAGCTTCAGGCAGACATCTTACAGCAGCTAACTGCTAAATAGATTTGAAAAATCCTGTTTATTTATATTTAGACTTCATAAATTGCACAGTGTGTTTCCACATGATAGCACTGACAAGAGCTCTGTTTCTCTAAAGTTGCTTAAAAGGGACCTTTTAAAGGAACAGCACCAAACACATTAGCTCAGATTCCCCGCCACTGAAATAGCGCTTTTATAAACTAATCACTGGATAAAGTGGAGCGAGTGTATTTTTACTAGCAAATACACCGTAATTGTAGTTATATAGTTTTACACATTGTCTATCAGGGATATAGTTTTATGCATAGACAATTCAATGTAGCTTATCCTGCCTTTGAAGTAAAAATAGTAAATTGCCTATATTAGATATGTTCAAATGTCTGTATAATAGTCACATTTAAATCCGAATGTGTCCTGTTATTTAGTTTTCAGTTTAATCTTGTTACATCAAAGAGGCTGTTCTTGGATGACATAAAAAAGCATGTTTTTATGTATCACTTTTCAAAATTAGGTTCAGTATATTAACTTCCATCCAACCTCTTCCTGCACCGAAGGCATATTCTCTTTCTCTTATTGGTAAGTACATAGCAAAGCCATAAATGCAATCCATAGCATTTCATGGTTTAAGACACAATCAAATCTTGGTTATTCAAATAGTCTCGGAGGCATTGAATTAATCATGTCTGCCCTGTTTTCAATGGGTCTGCACAAGCCTGCAAGCAACTTAAATCACGGACATGTCTCCTTAGGAGTCAGATGATGTAAATTAAACACAGCTTTGTGTTAGAGGCCATGCACTTGCTTCACTATCCCTTACGATGCAGCAGTTTTAGAATGAAGCAACATATGTCCTTTCAGTGCAAAGGATGGGGTCATGCCTCCTCCTAGACTGGTTTGGGTGGTCTGTGCCTGCAAGGTTGCTTAGAAAGAGCAATCCTTGTCTATGACTTTATAGGGGAACAATGTAGTCCTGTATGCATGTTGAGTGCTGAACACAATGTTAGTGCTCAATAAATAATATTATTTCAGACAAATTAGGGTTCAGAATAGTGACACCACACAAGAAACATCTAGTTATGATTATTAGATAATTAATTTAAGTATTAGTTAGTGTTTTCCATAACAGAAAGTGATATCCATATTATTAAAGCATGCAGTATTCTTGCAGTACTGTATATGCACTTCCGTCTTTGAAATAAATGCTTAGTTGTTAAGGAAGATTGTGCGCTGCACTTCAGAAATTTTCTGTTGAGAGAGAATTCTAGTTAAGGAAAAAATGTGTTTTTTTTTTCAATATATACCATATTTGCCAATAAATGATGTGACCTTTATTGTTGCATGATTTGAATATTTACACCATAACTTTATTTGTTCCATCAGATATTTTATTACGATTTTAACATGCACTCTGTGGTGGTTAGAGCCCAGGACTGGGCATCAGGACCTCTGGCTAAAGTTGTATTTAATTCATTATTCTTGTTTAACTGGAACATTTTTCCTCCTTCACTTTATGAGATTTTGCATTCCCAATATGCCTCTTTAATTGATTTTTTCAGCAAAATAGTTGATTTCACTTCAAAACATGCAGAAGTTTCAATATTAGTTGTTTATGATGCAAAGTCATCTTCATTCAAAACATCTTTCACTCATAAATGAATCTCTTTTCAGATTCACACACCTAAGCAAAATTTATCTCTGCACACAGATCTGCTTTCACATTGGAAATTATGGAAACAAACCTTGAATTCTAAGTAGTTTTGAGGTATTGTTTTGTTTTTTAAAAATATGTTGAACCTTGTTTGTGCCAGACTCCATTCCTGGTTCTTCCCTGCAATCATTGATCTCTAGAAGTGAAAGTCAGCACTGTGCACAAGACCTGTGTACCACTTAAGTCCTGCTTAAATCTAGGGAAGAATTTCACTCTTTTGTCCTAAAATGCACTAGAATGCTCAGTGTGCAAGAAAAAGCACTCTGAACAAAGTGCATTGGTTGCATCAAATTTTCTCTCCGTGCAGTACAGAAAGCAGAGCTGACTAGGTGTAGCAACAGTTTTTACTCATGAACCACTTAAGGAGAACAGATGAATTTTCTGCTGCTGAAAACTGACCATGTTACTCCACTGCACATAGCAATGTATGAGTGTGGCTGGACTACCCATGTTGGAAAGTAATGGCCTAGAACAAGAATTGGCAACCTTTGGCATGCAGCTCACCAGGGTAAGCACCCTGGCGGGCTGGGCTGGTTTGTTTACCTGATTCATCCACAGGTTTGGCCAATCGCAGCTCCCATTGGCCCAACAGTAGAGTTGGGCAAAAACTTGCAAACAAAACTTTTTTCCACTGAAAAATGCAGCCTGAGGTCAACCAAAACATTTTGTGAATTTGTGTTGAATTCACCAAATTGTTTCAGCTGAAACCCCACACACAGAAATTCCAAAAAGATCTAAATATTTCTTTAAGATTTTTGAAACTAAATATTTTTATTTTTTGATTCAAAATTTCATTCAGTTTCATTAAAACAATTTAAAACTCCAAAGTGAAGCAAAATATTTTATGTATCAGAGGGGTAACCATGTTAGTCTGGATCTGTAAAAGCAGCAAAGAGTCCTGTGGCACCTTATAGACTAACAACGTATTGGAGCATGAGCTTTCGTGAATGAATACCCATGCATCCGACGAAGTGGGAATTCACCCACGAAAGCTCATGCTCCGATACGTCTGTTAGTCTATAAGGTGCCACAGGACTCTTTGCTGCTTTTACAAAATATTTTATCTCATTTTGAACAAAATGTTTTAAGACTGAAGCACTTTTTTGATTTTTTGTTCCCTGAAAAATTTTCACTTCAAATTGATCTGAAACAACAGTTGTTTTTTTTAAAAAACATGTTCAGTACAGCTGGTGAACTGAAAGTCAGTTATTCACACATTTCTGCTCATCACTTTTAACTCCCTCAGTTTTTGCTTCTGTCAGGTATTCCTGTTAGTTATTGCTACTGTCATCCCTTCACTCACCTCCATATCTCCTTCTTTTCTTTATTAGGTCATGTTGTTTTTATTATTTATATGTATTGTGATAGCATCTAGGAGCCCCAGTCATGAACCAGGACCCCACTGTGATAGGTCAGGGATCAGCAACCTTTGGCACACTGCTCGCCAGGATAAGCACCCTGGTGGGCCAGGCCAGTTTGTTTACCTACCATGTCCAGAGGTTCAGCCAATCGTGGCTCCCGCTGGCCGTGGTTTGCCATTCCAGGCCAATGGGGGCAGCAGGAAGTGGTGGCCAGCACATCCGTCAGCCTGTGCCACTTCCTGCTGCCCCCGTTGGCCTGGGACAGCGAACTGCAGCCAGTGGGAGCTGCTATCAGCCAAACCTGCAGACACGGCAGGTAAACAAACCAGCCCGTCCCACCAGGGTGCTTACCCTGGCAAGTCTCATGCCAAAGGATGCTGACCCCTGTGTTAGGTGCTGTACAAACAGAACAAAAAGACAGTACCTCCTCCAAAGTACTTATGATTAAGGTTAAGATTTTGTCATGAATATTTTTAGTAAAAGACAGGGACAGGTCACGGGCAATAAAGAAAAATTCACAGAAGCCCATGACCTGTCCCTGACTTTTACTAAAAATGTCCATGAAAAATGGGAAGGGAATAGGCAGCTGCAGGATGGCTGGAAGCTCTTGAACACCAGCGGTGATGGGGAGCTGCAGGGTCCCCCTGCTCGGGGCTGCAGCTGGGGAGCTGCAAACTACCCCCCTGCCAGAAGGATTAGGAGCTGCCGGGTACCTCCGCTGTCCATGGTGGCTGAGAGCTTGGGGGCCCACTCCCTCAGGCAGCAGGAGGACCTTAGAGCTCCGTGCCACTGCAGAGGTGGCAGGACCCTGTGGCTACCAGCTGCCAGGCTGAAGTCACAGAGGTCTTTGGAAGTCATGGATTCAGTGACTTCCACGACCTCAGTGACAAAACCATAGCCTTACTTATGATCTATGTAGATACCAGTTCAGTTACCATTGCTGATGACAAGCTCCCTGCAATGTGCTTGTGATTCTGAGCACAAGTTGTGAGGACATTATGATAGATTCCACCTACAGCAGATTAATTTAAAGTAGCCCCATGTTTGCTTATCTAATGGAGTGTGCACCATAAAACTACATCAGAGTTTGTGACCACATACTTTAGTGGGGTCTAGTGGCTAGAGCACTGGACTGGGACACTGGAGACCCCAGTTCGATTTCTGGCTCAGCCATTGGTCTTATGGATGACCTTAGGAAAGTCACTTCACTGCTTTCTGCCTCAGTTTCCCAGTCTGTAACAAGGGGATAACGATATTGACCTTTGTAAAGTATTTCGTCATCTACTGATGAGAAGCACTATATAAGAGCCATGCACTATGTATTATTTACATAAATTATGTATTTACATAAATTCCCACTCCCTTCCAGAGATTTGAGCAGGGTATCTCAAATCTCCCTAAGGATCTAACTTCAAAGCATGCACTTACAACAGATTTTAGCTTAGTTTCTTACATTTGGGAGAACATTCATGTTTCACACTTTTTGTACATGCTTAATAGCATACAAAAAGGTGGAGAACTGAGCCCAGTTTCTGATTCTGGGCAAGTGCAAACTTGATTACCCAAATTTAGACATACATCTATATTTTGTCACCTGATTTGTATAGGCACTATGGCCCAGACCCTCAAAGGTATTTAGATGCCTAACTTCCAATGTGGCCTAAAGTACCTGCAACTTCGTTGACTGCAGTGGGAGTTTGTAGTGGCATGGCTGGAGCAGTAGCCATTTGTAGATCTTCTGGCTACCCCAACATGGGCACAGGTCTCCCCAGGTGGGAAGAAGGAGAAGTCTCTGTCTCCAATCCACTGAGGAGGGCTCGGGCCCATGAACTAATTCTTCCTTTGGCCTTATCCCCTTCTGGATTGGATTGAGGGGCTCAGCCTCAAAATGTTCTTTAACCAAAAGCAAACTCAACTCAGTACTGAGCCTTCCCCCAGTCTTCTAGAGGGGCGTCCCTGCCCTTTCCTTTGGGCTTGGTTCCCAAATAGCCTCTGAGTTGGGTGATGCTCTTCTTTGGGTTCTAACTTTCTCCCCAGGGGCTGCTCGGGCTAGCAGGTCCATCTCTTTGCGCTCTGAAGTGAAGTTCCCTTCAAGCAGAGATGCAGATCATCTTCCTTTTATTCTTCCCTGATTAGCACTGGCTGCATGTCTAGCAAGGCAGAGCTGTCTGGGCCTAAATACTCTTCTTAACCACTTCTCTGCTAATGTGGAGCCTCTCTGCCCTGTCTCAGAGTTCAAGCGCTCAGAAACTGAAAACCAGGCCATAGGAATTTAGATGTTTAACTTTAGGCACTCACACTTGAAAATATTATCTTTAACTTCTCTGTGCTTCAGTTGTCCCATTATTAAAATGTGCATGTCATGATCATCTATTTCACAGAGCTGCCATGAGGCTTAATGAATTCATATTTTGTGTGGAGATGTGTTTTAGCCACAAAGTTTGGAGTCAGTTCTGTTTCTGAACAGCTCCAAAGTCTGAGGTTGTTCAGATCAGGTTTTCTGACTCAGAACCACTTCTAGTTCTGTATTCCAGCAAATGTTGTGAACTACCCTTAGTCACAACTTCACAGCCTGAAAACAACCAGAAAAAGTACTTCTGTTTTCATTAAAATTTATCCTAACAAGATTTTTAAACAATGTAATCAAAACTGGAGAACTTAAATGAGATTTTGGGATTTTTGGGCTCAGCGTAGTTTGTATGCTCCCATATCCTGTTCTTCTACTCTCTCTCTTCTAAGGAATATATCAGCAGCTCACATAAATTGGTTTTGGTGCACTGAAGTCAGTAAGGTTATGTTGATTCACACCAGCTGGTGATCTGGCCCTAGGACTGAAAGAATGACATCTGCTAGCTACTGTGTATGTGTGTTTCCCTAGAGAATTTATTTTTTTTTCATTTTTCAGATTCCCTCTCTCAATCTGAGACTTCCAATATAACCCCCCCCACACCCCAGCTTTCACAATCAATCCATGAGATACAGGGTAGTGGTCTGGGTTAGATTGGGAATTGAGTAGTGGTGGCCTAATGTCGGCGCTAAACTTTTATTTCTCCTTGTCAGTTCTCCAAGGATGGTGTTTGTGGAGGACAGAGGCTATTTAACACTCTGGGCCAGGACCCTAGTTCTACTTTGTCAACTCCAGAGATGTGTGAAACAGCTGACAAAGACAAGAAACCATTAGGACCTCACATTCAGTTGACAATAACAACCTAGACTGTAGTAAACTGCCTATGTTGTATTTTTCAGGAGAATATGAAGAACCATTGATATTTACATGGTAGGTTTTTGTTTATTTTTAGAGGGAAAGGGAAAAATGATCATAAAAACATTCTCAGTTTGATGTTTTAGTCTGTTCTCTTGCTTTTCTTTTAAATATTGATATTTAATGTAGCCCTTTGTGAAAAGTTGCTTCAGAATCCTAATGTGAACAAATGCAGGATTTTTCTTAGACATTTTTAATACAGCTTATTTTTAACATTAGCTTTTCCTGGCAGTGTTGGAGACCCAAATACACCAGCATTGTGCTAGGGTGTGAGACTCAGGATGAAACTGAGTTTCATTTTCAGTGGACCTGATTCTGCCTTCGTGAATCATGCTAAGTAGTCACTTATGCCAAAAGCACTCCCACTATTATGTGTAGGAGAATCAGTGGGACAACTTGTAGAGTAAGATTTGGCTCTGCTGAGTATGGATGGCCAAATCAGGTCCCAAGTCAGCAGAGTGAAGTGGCAAAGAACATAAATAGTATGAACAAAATTGGATTTTTAAATTTTTTTAAATTGGATTTTTAATTATCTATGTGCTACTAGTAATACAGGTGAGGAAATGTTTTTAGCCCTTTAAATGTCCCTTTTAGGTTTTAAGATGGAAGACCCTTGAAAGAGATCATAGCCTGGAAGATGGTCCATACCATAACTCCTGAGTGGGTCAGCATCCCTCTCTGTCTCTGACTCTGACTCTTTCTCTCCATGGTATCTAGGCATCCCTCGGGATCTTTCCCAAACTGATATAGCTGGAATATGATTCTCAGGTCAGGTGTAGGCACTGCCTCCATGAAAACATTTTAGCAAGTGCTTAAGTCCATCTTAATTCAAGAAAGCACTTGTCTGTGTCCCACTGACTGCAAGCCAAGTGTCTGCTTATATGCTTTCCTGAGTAGTGGTGCTTTCCTAAAACTTGGAATGGACTATTCAGGAAGCCAACACTTTTCCCATGTGCCTGCCACCATGTGCTCCAGAGCCAAAACTCTCAATGTTCTAAAAACTTCTAACCCTCATGGTTTAGAAGGAACACTTCAATATGTGAACTGAGACCAAACTTATGTAGTGATGTCTGCCTGACCCTGCAAACAGCCTGAAACAGTGATTGTGCAAAAAGTGTGAACAGTTCTCATGTATCTCCATCTCCATGAGGTGTTAGCTATGCTGATATTTCACCTTACAGTCTTGTGAAGCTATGTAGATATAAAATTCACAGAAAAATTCTGTAGGGAGGGCCATGGTACACAGGGTTATCTTTTTATCTCCAGGGGTGGTCTTGAATTGAAAGACTTAGCAACTCATGTTAGAAAATTGATGCCAGAGTGCTTTTACGGATATACCTCCAAATTTCTATTTCTTTGGTGTTAGGAAAATGTCCTGAGTTGTTGAAATTAAACAATGAGTGCTTAAAATATGTCAATTGCTTGTGACTGCAGCTGTTTATTTTAATATGTTAGTAACTGTAAACTCATCGGTAGACTCGAAAGCAGGGATTGTCAACCTTTGGCATGTGGCTCCCTCGGCTGGTTTGTTTATGTGCCGTATCCGCAGGCTCGGCCGATCACGGCTCCCACTGGCCGTGGTTCACCACACCAGGCCAATGGGGGTGGTGGGAAGCAGCAGCCAGCAAATCTCTCAGCCCACGCCACTTCCCACCATCCTCATTGGCCTGGGACTGTGGGAAGCCAATCGCTAAATCAAACACGTTTGTTTACATTTACAGGAGACAATGCTGCCCTCTTCTTATTTATAATATCACCAGAAAGTGAGAACAGGCATTTACATGGCACTTTTGTAGCTGGCATTGCAAGGTATTTTATAGCAGTCTTGGATGATGACCCACCACATGTTCATTTTAAGAACACTTTCACTGTAGATTTCACAGAACGCAAAGAAGGTACCATGTGAGATTTCTAACCTACCCAAGGTTTAAGAATCTGAAGCGCTTTCCGAAATCTGAGAGGGACAAGGTATGCAGCATGCTTTCAGAAGTCTTAAAAGAGTAACACTCTGATGCAGAAACTACAGAACCCGTACCACCAAAAAACAAAATCAACCTTCTGTTGATGGCATCTGACTCAGATGATCCAAATGAATATGCATTGGTCTGCACTGCTTTGGATTATTATTGAGCAGAACCTGTCATCAGCATGGACTCATGCCATCTGGAATGGTGATTGAAGCATGAAGGGACATGTGAATCCTTAGTGCATCTATTTCATAAATATCTTGTGACGCCAGCTACAACAGTGCCAAGTGAACATGTGTTCTCACTTTCAAGTGACATAGTAAACAAGAAACAGGCAGCATTATCTCCTGCAAGTGTAAACAAACTTGTTTGTCTGAGTGATTGGCTGAACAAGAAGTAGGACTGAGTGGACTTGCAGGATCTAAAATTTCACATTGTTTTATTTTTGAATGCATTTTTATATATAATTCTACATTTGTAAGTTCAATTTTCATGATAAAGGATTGCACTACAGTACTTGTATTAGGTGAATTGAAAAATACTATTTCTTTTGGGTTTTTTTACAGTGCAAATAAATATAAAGTGAGCACTGTACACTTTGTATTTTGTGTTGTAACTGAAATCAATATATTTGAAAACGTAGAAAACATCCCAAAATATTTAAATAATGGTATTCTATTATTAACAGTGTGATTAATTGCAATAATTTTTTTAATCACACAATTAATTATGATTATTTTTTAATTGTTTGGGAGTCCTAATCTTTACTTAACAATAAAAAATGTTTTAGGGTAAGCATAGTGCTCATTAAAATACCTAGCTGGAAATCATCCAATCGCCAGATACTGCATAAACTTCCAAACTAGCTTTGCCCATAATACTCAGCTGTGACCTGCAACACCTGTTATACCACCATGGGGTTGCTTCTGAAAAGGATTTGTCAGTTGTTCTCAATTGTGCCGAAGTGAGTGGTATCTGGACAGCAGTTCATTTGGGACAAGGCTGAAACTGCAGTGACATTTTGAAAGCAGATCAGCTAATTTAGCCAGAAAGGATAAGATGTAGTGAAACAAATTAGGAGAAACAAATATAATAAATATTGATCAGTTAATGCAATTAAGAGTCTGCTGCTTTGTACATTCATTTTGTTTCCAGAGACAGTGGCAACTATATAGATTGTGTAGCTGTTAATTTTACTATTAATTACCAGGAGATAATTTTAAAGACTAGATTGACCTGTTGATATTTGTTGTAGAATGGGCATTACAAATAGTCTGCTTGATTAATTAAGCATTTCTTACTTCACTAGCGCTCACTGAAAAATTTACCAAGTAACGCGAAATTGGCAAAAGTTTGTCCTCCATTCTGCCCAAACGGAGGGGATATTATTCAAAATCAGCATGCAGTCTCATGTGATCTTGAACTGATTCTTAACCAAATGCAGCAAAACTCATTGATTGTCATGGGGAGAGGTACAGCGAACAATCAGGAGACAAGGATCTTAAAATTAGAGCTGGTCAGAAAAATTCCAATGAAACATTATTTTATCAGAATTTGCTGATTTGGAGAAATTGGAACGTTTGGCAGAGATGGCCCAATTTTGTTAAAGTTCCAAAAGAACTCCATTGGAAACCTGCCAGGTTTTCTGCCAGCTCACCTGACCAGCTGTTTAACATACAGGGCTTCCTGGGTCTGTGGCTCCAGGGTAGCTAGCCAAGTAGACTACCCCAGTACCAGCACTTTTCCTTTCACAGAGAATTTTGAAAAAAATGAGTTTTGTTCCTAACTGAAACAAAACCAAATTGTGAAATATCAAAATTCAATATGTGACAGAATTAACTGTCCCCACACCTCTATTTAAAATTCCCTCTATGTGGGAGATTAGTGCAGGAAAATTGTGATACAATGTAAGAGAAACACATAGACAAAGAGGAAACACAGCTCTACAAAACTAAAAAAGATAAAGAAGGAAAAATTAATTCAAATGTACCTAGCTTCTCAACTATCTAAGAGGCTCTGAACATTTCAAATGCAAGAGGCAACGGCCCATGCAATAATGGCACTAGCTTTAGGCATTCGTGTAACCTCTTCTCTCTCCGAGGGTCTGGACTAAATTTGCAGCCATAATCAGGCCAATCTGTTTTCGTGTGTCTGAGGTTTTGTCAGCACTGATGGCTGTAGCCACTGTTATAGGTACACTGATATGGCTGCACCAGTGAAAACTCCTCGGTTCAGATCTTCAAAGAACTCAGTGCTGTCCTAACTTAGCTCCTCCCATTGCAGTGAATGGGAGCTTTAGCATTTACCGAACCACTGCACTACATGAGTATAAACTGTAACTTCTGCCAGTAGAGTTTCATTCAACAAAGGGAAGCAGCAGTTCGCTTTATAGATTTTAATGTCAATGGGGCCATCGGATCATCTAAACTGATCTCCTGAATAACACAGATGAGAATTTTACCATCTTACTCCTGTATTGAGCCCCATAACTTGGTTGATTAAAGCATATAATCCAGAAACGCAATCTAATCTATTTCCTTGTCAGTGCAGGGTTGTTCCCTACAGTATATTTTCTAGTTTTTCTCCAGGAACTTGGTTATGGTAGGCAGTAGCCCTGTATCTTATGTTAATAGTTTTTGAAAACAACTTTTGAAGTGTCATCATTTGACATTTCAGCTAAAAATAACATGTTATAAAGAGACTTGTTTTATTGCATGAGGATTAAGATTGAGCAAAAGGATTATTTGCGTGGGGCTTTTGGAATAAAAAAATTGGAGGTGGGGTCATCTGCACTGACAACTGCTCAGGTTTTCTTGCCATTTTGGGGTGACCCCCCACATAAACGCAATGGGTAATTTATGTTGTCCCTTCACCCTACATACCTGGATCTTGGTTTTGCTGTGAAAAGTGGACATGGAAGTCAGGATTCAGTTCTCTTATAAACATTGAAGAATAATGGATAGGTATGGAATGGATGAGTTAGTTTACCCTTTAATCTGTGGTATATTAATTGCTTTGTTTAAAAGGAACATATACAGGTACATAACCCACACTGAATAGCACCTTACTCTAGTCTCAGGGTTCTGAGTAAAGGTATCAGCCCAATAATGTGAATGTATTTTTAAAGACCAAGACATCTTTAAACATTAAAAACTTTTTTTGTGATACTTTGCTCACTTATTGTTCCAAATCCAGACACATGAATTTAGAGTAATCCATCTTATTGCCAAGCCACCTATTGCAGTGCTATTATTCACAGATGCTAAAGAACCAAAATGAACTTAGCTGTTTTTTAAATGTAAAGTTTCTAATTCTTGTTAGATGGACTATTGCCTTTCAGAGATAGTTATTTCCATTGTATTAGGGTGTTTATACCAAGGGGATCATTTTTGCTCTTTCTTTATCTAACAGCATGGATTTTTTTTCTCATACTGCTGCTGGGTTTTTCTCTAAGTACTTTAGTTCACTGACAGTTTAACTGATCAGTGTGACAAAAAAATCACTTTCAGTTTAGCCATTGACTCTCATAAATGCTATAGGCTGAAAAAAAGCATCATTTCAATGGCTTTTAGAGAACTGAGATTAAATACAATCAACAAATAAGAATTCTTTCTGACTCGAGGGTATTTTAGAGCACAGGCATATAAAATGTTCATATAAGCTGGGTTAGGCAAACAGTTTGCTTAAAACGCACACAACTACAAATGAAACATAGACACAAGTGAATTTTGAAAGTGTTGCCTCTGAAATGTTTTTGTTTTTTAAAACTGCTGTGTCCTCAGACACATGAAAACTTCAGGAATTTTATATCATCTTTCTAGATTTTATGATATCTTTCTAGATACTCTTGTATGTATAAGGGCCTCAGGAGGCTACTCTAACTACTAGACTAAGTGGGTCTGCCAGTGAATCTCAAAGGGAGATTCCCTTCTGAGCATGGTGCTTGCCTGGGTACTTAGCCCAGATACAGACTCAGGATTTGACTTTTAAACAAATTGCACTACTTCAGAAGGACAGACATTTGTGTCCACCCTGCTGGGATGTAAATCTGGGGTTCCAAGAAATCTAAGTGTCAGACCTGAAACTTAGACCCACCCTAAGCCTTTCCTGTTTGAATCTTTGATTTCAATGGTGTTCTGTTATTTTCTTTGTTGGGCCTATCCTGTAGTAGGTGGCTTCTGGGTACTCTTCTGGCTCTGACATCATAATAAAAAAGGCTGACAAAGGAGGTGCAGTCGTCATCATGAATAAGTTGGAATATGAACAAGAGCAGCTCTCTAACTCCACATTCTACAGACCATTATCCTCTGATCCCATTGATGATTACCAAAAGAAACTACACCCTCTGCTCAAGAAACTCCCTGAGAAAACACAGGAATAGATCTGTACGGACACATGCCTAGAACCCCGACCAGGTGTATTCTTTTTGCTACCCAAGATCCATAAACCTGGAAGTCCTGGACGCCCCATCATCTCAAGCATTGGCACCTTAACAGCAAGATTGTCTAGCTATGTGAACTCTCTCCTCAGGCCCTATGCTGCCAGCACTCCCAGCTATCTTCGAGACACCACTGACTTCCTGAGGAAACTACAATCCATCGGTGATCTTCCAGAAAACACCATCCTAGCCATTATGGATGTAGAATGGCTCTACACCAACATTCCACACAAAGATGGACTACAAGCCATCAGGAATAGTATCCCTGATAATATCACGGCTAACCTGGTGGCTGAACTCTGTGATTTTGTCCTCACCCACAACTATTTCACATTTGGGGACAATGTGTACCTTCAAGTCAGTGGCACTGCTATGAGTACCACATGGCCCCACAGTTATCCAAAATCTTTAATTGACTGACTTAAACAACCTTCCTTAGCTTCGTCCCCTAACACCCTTACTCTACTTTTGCTACATTGATGACATCTTCATGGATCTGGACCCATGGGAAAGATAACCCTTGAGGAATTCCACCATGATTTAACAATTCCTCCCACCATCAACCTCAGGCCTACAGACCAATCCCACAAGGGTCCATTTCCTAATACGCCTGCTAATAAGCGATGGTCACATAAACACCAACTCCATAACCGGAACTGCTGACCGCTATACTACCTAATGCCTCCTCTTCCATCCAGGCATACCACATGGTCCATTGTCTACAGCCAAGGCTCTAAGATACAACCGCGTATTGCTCATATCCCCAGAACAGAGATAAACACCACATAGCTCTATACACACTTTAACACAATACCCACTGCTGAGTGAAAAACAGATTGACAGAGCTTAGAGAGACCCAGAGCCCACCTATTACAGGACGGGCCAAAAGAAGAAAAACAAAGACATGCCACTAGGCCATCACCTACGCCCCAACTAAACCTCCCCACGCATTCAAAGATCTACAACCTAATCCTGAAAGATGATCCTCCTCTACAGTCTTGGGAGACAGCCAGTCTTCACTTATAGACAGCCTCCCAGCCTGAAGCAATCTCACCAGCAACCGCAACACCATACAACATAAACATAACCCAGGAAACCTCTCTTGCAACAAAGCCCATGCCAGCTCTGTCCACATATCTATTCAAGTGACCAACATAGACCTTAATCACAATCAACCACACACATTAGGGGCTTGTTCAACTGCACGTCTTACCAACGGATATATGCCTCATGTGCCAGCAATGCCCCTCTGCCATGGAATTGGCCAAACCGGCAAGTCTTACGCAAAAGAATAAATGGACACCATCGACATCAGAATATACATTCAAAACCAGTGGGGAACACTCAGCCTTTAACCACTCAGTGGACAACTTGAAGGTTGGCCAATTTTGCAAACAAAAAACTTCAAAAACAGACTCCAAAGAGAGACTTCTGAACTCGAAATTAAATATGCAGATTAGGATACAATAACTTAGGTTAAAAAGGAACTGGAATGGTTGAGTCATTACACTAATTTAATCTATTTCTCTATGTTAAGTTCTCCTCCCACCTTCTATGGGTCATCTCAATTACCACGTCAAAGGTTTTTTTTTCTCCTGCTGACGATAGTCCATGATTGGACTCTTCCAGTTGGTATGCATACTTCCACCTTTTCATGTTCTCTGTATGTATAAATATCTCCTGTCCGTGTGTTCCATTCTGTGCATCCAAAGAAGTGAGCTGTAGCCCATGAAAGCTTATGCTGAAATAAATTTGTTAGTCTCTAAAGTGCCACAAGTACTCCTGTTCTTTTTGCAGATACAGACTAATACAGCTGCTACTCTGAAAGAAATAAATAGGTCTTTATTCACTCTTGCTTAACTTTTTAGCTATTTAATACAATTCTGTGTAGCAGCAGTTTACTTTTCTGTTTTAATCTTCTTTTTGGCACCACAAAGCTATGTCTACAGATACACTGCTACAGCAGCACAGCTGCGGTGCTTCAGTGTAGATACTCCCTACAGCAAAGAGAGGGGTTTTCCCCATCTCTGTAGTTAATCTATATCCCTGAGAGATGGTAGCTAGGTCAATGGAAGAATTCTTCTGTCAACCTAGTGGTGTCTACACCAGGGATTAGGTAGGCATAATTATGTTGCTCAGGATGCCTGGATTTTTCACATTCCTGAGTGATATAACTGGGTTGATTTTAACCTTTTAATGTAGATCTGTCGTAGATGTGATAACAAAACTTAAAAACTTAACTCTTTTCAAGACAAATGTGAGGAAGATAATGTATGTATAGTCCAAGTGCAAAGAACATGCAAATAAATTATTGTTGATAGGCAAATAGCTTGAGTGGTAAAAAGATAAAAGCAGCATTATTCTGACTGCAAAGTATTGTAGAAACATTTTCAGTCACAGCGCAATGTGTTTTATCCTTTTGCTGGAGTAGATAATGACCTGCTAGTGGCCATTAATATCCTGACAGGACAGAAATAATTTAACATAAGAATGACCAGTCTAGGTCAGACCAATGGTTCATCTAGCACAGTATCCTGTCTACCTACAGTGTCCAGTGCCTGATACTTCAGAGGGAATGAACAGAACAGGAAATTATTGAGCGATCCATCCATTTGCAGCTTCTGACAGTCAGAGGTTTAGGGACACCCAGGGCAGGCTCCAAGTTCTTTGCCACCCCAAGCAAAAGAATTTTCCCGCACCCCCCTAGCACCATCCCAACTCCACCCCTTCTCCACCTCATTCCAACCCCTTCTCCAAATCCCTGGCCCACCTCCTCCTCCAGGTGTGCTGCATTTCCCCTCCTATCCCTTCCTCCCAGGCAAGCCTGGGAGGGAGGGGGGAGAAGCAGAACGGTGGCATGCTCGGGGGAGGAGGTGGAGGTGAGCTGGGGGGGAGTGGATCCTCTGCCCCCCCAGGGATACTTCCTGTGGCCCTCCCCACACCCCCCACCGCTGCAGCTCACCTCCGCTCTGTCTGCTCCCCTGAGCGCGCCGCCACCGCTCTGCTTCTCCCCCCTCCCTCCCAGGCTTGCCACAAAACAGCTGATTTGCATGGGAAGCCTGGGAGGGAGAGGGGAGAAGCGGAGCGGCGGCGTACTGAGGGGAGCAGGAGGCAGTGGAGCGGAGGTGAGCAGGGAAGGGAGCAGAGCCTCAGCCCTCTCTCTTCCCCAGGTTACTTCCTGCGGTCCTCCCTGCACCCCCCACGCCGCAGCTCATCTCCGCTCAGGGCCAGCTCCCAGCTTTTTGCATGCCAAGCAAAAAAAATAAAAATGGAGCCCAAGTGCCGCCCCTTGGAAAGTGCTGCCCCAAGCACATGCTTGGAGTGCTGGTGCCTAGAGCTGGCCCTGGGGACACCCAGAGCTCAGTTTGCATCCCTGACCATCTTGGCTAATAGCCATTGACAGACCTATCCTCCATGAACTTAATTAGATGAGCATGTCCTAGTTTATATTAGAAAAGGAATAAAAACGTTTTGTATAAATATTCTTATAAGGAATATCAGATAAAATAATAGGCAAATGGGTGATTGTGTTGGACCTATGATTACTGTCTGAGGAAGATATCTTAAGATGTGTCAAATACTTCTGTATACTTTTTCTTATTAATAGTATATGCATTAGTAACTATGAAGCAGATTCTGCCTTTTAGACATTCTCTTGCATGGGTAGATAGTGCCAGTAGAAAATAGAGAAAATTATTTTATGACAATTTTCAAACTTTGAAGCTATTTCTAATTTGCAGGATCTGAAATTTGCTGATTTTTCCAGTTTTCATGGCATTTTTGGTAGTGCTTTTTATCAAAATTGTATTGAACTGTTAATCTAAATCATTTTAAAAATCATTATTGCCATATTTTGTTTGCAGAAAATGTCATTTTCATCCTGAAAATTGAGTTGAAAATTGAAAATTATTAGAAAGAATATTTTAATAAAAAATTATTTAAATATCAATAAGTAGAGAAGCGGAAAATTTTGTGGAAAAGAGAACATATATATAATATCAGTCTTTTTACAAAAACTTTCATTTTAGGAATTTTTTTTTAAAGCTTGTTTTCAACTAAAAAAAAATCAATAGTGCAGAACCATTCCATGTTAACAATAGCATATTCAAAATAATGGATGTCTCAAGGTTATGTAATCTCCGCATGTTCCCAAAACAAAATTATATAAACTATTGTTGTAGGAACAATATCTATGGAACCATACTGTGGTTCAAATATTGAGCCATGCATGGGAGAGGAGGAAATGGAGTCTTATCTTGTAATCTAGGGACTTTTATCAAAATAAATAGCTTTGTTTTCAATATTTTCTCACAAAATGACCCACATTTGCAACAATCTGTCTGGTTAATTCTCCAAATGTACTTGATGTTTCAGATTTAAAATGCTGTTCTACTATAAGATTTGGTGAAGACACATAGTTACCTATTTAATTGAACTTGGATTTTGAACTTTTTAAGAGCCATAACAACAATCAGAGAGCTTCCATACCAGAAGATTAGCTTGGTGAGGATAACATATAGAGATATAACTACAATGCCAGATCTTCATACCCCAGTGTTCCTTAACTGCACATTGTTGTTGAAAGTGGATTTCACATGTTCTTGTCCAAAGTTCCACTGAAGTCTTTAATCAAATGTCTTCTTACCCCATGAAGTTATAACAGGAGCCAAGTCCTGTTCGCAAAGTTCCAACTGATTTAAGTCTCAGTAGATCAAGACCTGGGAGTTCAGCATAGAAAGTGTGCATGGAACAATGACAGAATTAAAGTTATTTGGATGAACTTAATGCTCTCTCTCTCTTTTTTTTTAGGGTAATGTCACCTTTTACTTTGAATTTCTTGTCTTGTTGTTATTCATCATTTTAAGAAAACTAAAACATTCTCTTTAGGTTTTTTATTTAAATAATGGATATATGATTACAGTCTTAACCCCAGCTTTTCATTTGCTGTGTCCCTGCCTACATATTACCTAGCAAATGTCGCTCTTTTCACAGAGAAGTCCAGAAACATTGAAATAAGAAGAAACATTCTTTTAAATATTAGAAACAGCTTTCAAATCAATTCACTTCCAGATTCAAATATTTGATTACAAATATTTGAACAGCAAAAAAGATAAACAGAATAAATGGTTTTTCAATTCACCTCATACAAGTACTGTAGTACAATCTTTTTATCCTGAAAATGCAACTTACAAATGAAGATTTTTTTTACGTAACTGCATGCAAAACCAAAATAATGTAAAACTCAAGAAGCTACAAGTCCACACATCCTTGTTCAAGCAAGTTTGTTTACATTTATGGGAGCTAATGCTTCCAGCTTCTTCTTTAAATGCCCCTGGAAAGTGAGAACAGGCATTTGCATGGCCCTGTTATAGCTGGCATTACAAGGTATTTACATGTCAGATATGATAAACATTCATGTGCCCTTTCATGCTTTAACTTGTAGGTTACACTATCCTATCTTTCTTTACAGTGAAAATATTTGTAATAAAATAATATAAAGTGAGCAGTGTACACTTTGTATTCTGTCTTGTAATTGAAATCAATATATTTGAATATGTAGGAAAATATCCAAAAATATTTATAATAAATTTAAATGGTATTCTGTTATTGTTTGAGTGCTATTAAAATCACTATTTTTAATGTCATAATTAATTGTAATTAATGTTTTAATAGTTTGACAGCCCTAAAAATACAGATTTATTTGGTGCTTTAAGGAACAATGAAGTGGAAGAAGGGTGCATAAAAATCTCAATAAATAAATAATTTTTTCTTTTACATTTTTAAATATCACGTGAGCTATGAAAAGAGCACAGTTGTGGCTGTAATCTAAGATCTAGCCTTGTTCATTTTAAATGTGGTGAGGAGAAACATATTTAGAAACTAGCCACAAGACAGTAAAATTTATTTCTGGTTTATCTGGTGTAGCTTTGAGATGAGAAATAATTGATTGCTTGAAGCCTTGTAGCAGTGGTTAAAAATTGATAAATGCTAAAGCAGACACAATGTTTTATAGGTTCTCAGGAGTTGTGGAGCCTCCATATTTCTTTCTTATCACTAGCTCTAGATCATGAGGTGAAATTTAAAAGGTAGTTTATCTTAGTCTTAGTGAATTACTTTCAGCAACTCTGAACCCTATTGCTGCAGGAGACAAAGAAAACCTTTTAGTCAGATTACTGATTAGTAATTTACAAGGCCATGTCATCTGTCTACCGTTTAGTATATTGTTTTATATTAGCAACTCTAATTTGATTCAGTTCAAACAAAACACTTATGTCCATAACTACAATTTATTGAATCACTACAGAATGGTTATATGTTAGATTTTTTTGAGTATGATCCTGCAAAACCCTAAGTGCCCTTTGCAGAATCAGACCCCAGTTAGCAATAAAATATTGGAGTGAAGCATGCTTATTATTTCATCTGTTTCAATATTATGAATGTTTTTATGAGTTTCCATGGTTAAATTTAAAAGCTGGATTACTATTAATTTCATGCACTGTGGTCACTATGAACACCTTTACAAAATAACTTTAGGAATGAGATCTTCGTCCCAGCTCCAATCCTTTGCACTGCCTCCGCAGCATAAGCAGCCAGAAAGTTACATAATCAGTGGCACAGGATTCTCACTGACATACCAGGATGGTGTAGCCAGCTCTATACCATCCATATTGTGCAGAGAGATTGCTGGGAATGGGCAGAGGCTTGTGTGCTGATTCTCTGCAGGCCCTAAAGGTCTATTGCAATCAGTAGAATTTAGGACAGTACATTGCCTTCTCTACATTTAAACCAATGGTTGTTTTGGCTCAAAAGTGGGGAAGCAGAAAAGTGGTTTATATTCACTGAAGACAAGGATCTGACCCTGTAAATGCTACGCTTGTGTGGTATTTGTGGTACTCTTTTAATAGTCCATATAACAAATTATTGGAAATGCCATAACCATAATAATGTTATGCACTTGGAAACTCAACATTGTACAGATTTTAATGGTGACCAGGTTAGCCTTTTGTAAACTGTCAGTGACTGACCAAATGTATCTTTAAAAATAGACCTTTGATCAAGTGGTATATTTAATAAAGCTCTCACACAACACCTAATGCATTTCCTGTAGCAATATGTTGTAGCCTTATGCAATGCAGTATACTAATGTAGTATGTGCTTATTTTCACTAAAATAACTCTAGTTAAAAAAAATCACTTTATATTTTTCATAGGATAACCAAAAACCTTATTCAAGAGAGAATGCAGAGAAACACTAGTGATTGTTTGCCATCAGTTAGAAGCTGAGTTGCTTTCTGAGTTTCTTTATACTAAAAGAAATGTGATGAATTTTCAAATTTGCACAACTCTTTTCTTTAAACATTTTTTATTTCTGTTGAATCTAGATCACTGCTATGTACCAATGACAACATATTTTCATTGTCATATAACTTGACAGCATCTTTCATTACAGTATCTCATTCTATTTTTTCGCATTTCAATTACTTTCCCCAGTTCATTACACTGTCTTTTCAGTAACTTTCAACACAGAGGGTTTTTTTCGATAACTCACAGACATCCATAACTTCTGATAACTTTCTCCCTAAGGACAGCAAGATAAATAAGGTAGCCTTATATAGTTTTAATCTTCTTAATCTGCGAAATACAACTATGCATACCGAGGAGTGTTTGGAAGCATACAAACAGTAAAACTGATGAATCACTCTTTAAACAAATCAAACTTTAGATATTCATAAGGGCTGTCAAGCAATTTTTAAAAAAAATCACGAGTAATAGTGCGATTAATCACACTGTTAAACAATAATAGAATACCATTTATTTAAATATTTTTGGATATTTTCTACTTTTTCAAATATATTGATTTCAATTAAAACACAGAATATAGTGTACAGTGCTCACTTTATATTTATTTTTGATTACAAGTATTTGCAATTTAAAGAAGCAAAATAGTTTTTTAAAATTCACCTAATACAAGTACTGTAATGCAATCTCTTTATCATGAAAGATGAACTTTTACAAATGTAGAATTATGTACAAAAATAAAACAATGTAAAATTTTAGAATCTGCAAGTCCACTCAGTTCTACTTCTTGTTCAGCCAGTCGCTCAAACAAACAGGTTTGTTTACATTTGCAGGTGATAATGCTACCCATGTCTTGTTTACAATGTCACCTGAAAGTGAGAACAGGCATTCTCATGGCACCATTATAGCCGGGATCGCAAAATATTTATGTGTCTGATGCGCTAAAGATTCACATATCCCTTCATGCATCAACCATCATTCCAGAAGACATGTGTCCATGCTGATGATGGGTTCTACTCAATAACAGTCCAAAGTAGTGCAAACCGACATATGTTCATTTTCATTATCTGAGTCAGATGCCACCAGCAGAAGGTTAATTTTCTTTTTTGGTGGTTCAGATTCCGTATTTTCTGCGTTGGAATGTTGCTCATTTAAGATTTCTGAAAGCAAGCTCTACACCTCGTCCCTCTCAGATTTTGGAAGGCACTACAGATTCTTAAACCTTGGATCAAGTGCTGTAGCTGTCTTTAGAAATCTCAAATTGGTACCTTTTTTGCGTTTTGTCAAATCTGCAGTGAAAGTGTTCTTAAAATGAACAACATGTGCTGGGTCATCATCCTACTATAACAGGAAATATATGGCAGAATGCGGGTAAAACAGAGCTGAGGACATACAATTCTGCCCCAAGGAGTTCAGTCAGAAATTTAATTAATGCTTATTTTTTTAATGAGTAGCATCAGCATGGAAGCATGTCCTATGGAATAGTGGCCAAAGCATGAAGGCTCATACAAATCTTTAACATATATGGCACGTAAATACTTTGCAACGCCAGCAACAAAAGTGCCATGCAAATGCCTGTTCTCACTTTCTGGTGACATTGTAAATAAGAAGAGGGCAGCATTATCTCCCTGTAGCAGGGTGGTCCCCTGCTCCTGCCCTGAAGCTTAAAACAGCCCAGGAGAGGGTTGTGGCTGGAGCAAGAAGCTTGGGCTGATTGGGGAAAGTAGGCTCGGCTGTGGCCATGCTCCAGTCAGGTCCAGCTGTCCCCTATAAGAAGCTGTGAGCCAGAAGCCCAAACAGTCTCTCTCTAGCTATAGAGGGAGATGGGCCTGGCTGCAGAGAGCTGGACACGGGTACCTGAGTGAAGCAGGGCTAGGGAAAGGCAGAGGAGCTAGGGAGCTCCAGCCTGGAAAGCCACAGGCTGCGGCCTAGCATTGTGCCAACAGGTACTGGGGGTTGCAGAGGGCATCCCAGGGGTAGGCCAAGGCAGCAGGTCCAAACTCAACCTTGCCAGTGATGAGTAGGCTGATACTGCAGTCTGTCCCAGGGCGCAGGGGCTAGACAATGACTGGCAGTAGCCATATACTGAGACAAGGTGGGGATAGTGGGTGGGGGATCCCTCGGGGAGAGGAGACCCTAAGGCTGAGGGGATTATTGCTAGGGAGCATCACCCCAAGTAAAAGGGCACCAGATCCTGGGAGGGACATGGGCCAGAGGACAGGTGGATCACCTGCCTGCAGAGGGCGCTCCAGAGCTGGAACTGAGCTAATTCCCAGAAGTCACCAGCAGGAGGCACAGCAGGGGTGAGTCTACTCGTCTACACTCCCTTTAATGTAAACAAACTTATTTGTCTTAGCAATTGGCTGAACAAGAAGTAGGACTGAGTAGACTTGTAGACTCTGAAGTTTTACATTGTTTTGTTTTTGAGTGCAGACATGTATCAAAACAAATTTTACATTTGTAAGTTGCACTTTCACGACAAAGAGATTGCACTACAGTACTTTTATGAGGTGAATTAAAAAATGCTATTTCTTTTGTTTATCATTTTTATAGTGCAAATATTTGTAAGCAAATATAATATACACTTTGGTTTCAGTTATAACACAGAATACAACATATGAAAATGTAGGAAAAAATCAAAAATATTTAATAAATTTCTATTAGTATTCTATTTAACAATGCAATTAAAACTGTGATTAATTGTGATTTTTTATCACAATTAATTTTTTTGAGTTAATTGCATGAGTTAACTGTGATTAATCGCCAGCCCTAATATTCATTCAACTCTTTAACTTTGAGCTAAAACCTTCAGATCAAGAGCATTTGTCAAACATGTTTCAATCCTAATGTTTAAAACCCAGATGGGGTCCATCTTGTGGTGGTGTGAAACTGCATGGTTCTAAGTGTGGATGTTAATTAATCACTCATTGGAACCTGTTTTATACAAAGTCTTATGATTCATTAGCAGGGGAAAATTTACTGGTGGCTGCATGAGTGACTCATATCAAAAGTAATAGGCATGTTTCAGCACCCAAGGTTCAAAATACAACATGTCTAAAATTTTCAGAAGACTCTGGAATCTAAATCCCAATATCACAAGTTACTTAGGCACTAATTAGCCTAAATACCACAGATTTTCCATAAAATCTATATCACTAAATGCCTAAATCACTTTTGAAAATTGGATTTAAGCCCCAAATCACTTAGGTGCTTTTGCAAAATTTTAACTTGTAGGCTTCTAAGTCACTTAGGAATTTTGAAAATTATAATTTATATGTTTATAAAGCAAGATTCTTTTTGGAAAAAAGTGCATAAAATACAACTTTAAAATCTCTCAAATTATTAAGGTTTTTCCACCCACAGCACTACCCAAAGTAATGGATATTAATATTTTGTATCAGAGGGGTAGCTGTGTTAGTCTCTATCCACAAAAACAGCGAGGAGTCCAGTGGCACCTTGAAGACTAACAGATTTATTTGGGCATAAGCTTTCATCAGAAAAATACTCACTTCTTCAAATGCATAGAGTGAAAATTACAGATACACGCATAAACATATATTGGCACATGAAGAGAAGAGAGTTACCTTATAAGTGGAGAACCAACTCAGTCAGGGTGGATTTGGTCCACTCTGAATAACTGATGAGGAGGTGTCAACAGGACCGGCGCCAGAGTTTTTGGCGCCCTAGGCAGGGGTCCTTCCACGCTCCTGGTCGGCGGCAATTTGACGGCAGAGGGGGTCCTTCTGAGCTCCCAGTCTTTGGGGCACTTCAGCGGTGGGTCCCGGAGCGAGTGAAGGACCTGCCGCAGAATTGCCGCCGAAGACCCGGAGTGCAGAAGGACCCCCTGCCGCTGGATTGCCGCCGAGGGCCGCAAAATGCCACCCTCCCAAATCCTGGTGCCTTAGGCAACTGCCTAGGTTGCCTAAATGGAAGCGGCGGCCCTGGGTGTCAATACCAAGAGACGGAAAATTGCTTTTGTAGTGAGCCAGCCACTCCCAGTCCCTATTTAAGTCCAAATTGATGATGTTAAGTTTGCAAATGAATTGTAGTTCTGCAGTTTCCCTTTGATGTCTGTTTTTGAAGATTTTTGGTTGAAGAATGGCTACTTTTAAATCTGTTAGTGAGTGTTCTCCTGCTACCTTTTATATGTTATCATTCCTGATGTCTGATTTGTGTCCATTTATCCTTTTACTTAGAGATTGTCTGGCTGAGGGGCATTGCTGGCACATGATGGCATATATCACAGTAATAGATGTGCAGGTGAATGAGCGTCTGATGGTGTGGGTGACGTGGTTCGGTCCTATGATAGTGTTGCTTGAATAGATATGGGGACAGAGACGGCAATGGGGTTTGTTACAGGGATCGGTTCCTGGATTAGTGTTTCTGTAGTGTGGTGTGTAGTTGCTGGTGAGTATTTGCTTCAGGTTCGGGGGCTGTCTGTAAGCGAGGATTGGCCTGTTTCCCAAGGTCTGTGAGAGTGGGGGATCATTCTCCAGCATAGGTTGTAGATCACTGATGATGTGCTGGTGAGGTTTTAGCTGGGGGCTGTATGTGACGGCCAGTGGTGTTCTGTTATTTTCCTTGTTGGGCCTGTCCTGTAGTAGGTGACTTTTGGGTACTTGTCTGGCTCTGTCAATCTGTTTTCTCACTCCCCCGGGTGAATATTTTAGTTTTAAGAATGCTTGATAGAGATCTTTTACATGTTTGTCTGAGGGATTGGCGCAAATGTGGTTGTATCTTAGGGCTTGACTGTAGAAACTCCCTGCTACCGCCAGAGAACAAATCTACACATACGCACCCCTAGAGCCCCAACCAGGGGTATTCTATTTGCTACCCATAAACCATAAACCTGGAAATCCTGGATGCTCCTTCATCTCAGGCATTGGCACTCTTACAGCAGGATTATCTGGCTATTTGGACTCTCTCCTCAAACCCTACGCTACAAGCACTCCTAGCTATATTTGAGACACAACCGACTTCCTGAGGAAGCTACAATGCATTGGTGATCTTCCTGAAAACACCATTCTGGACACCATGGATGTAGAAGCTCTTTACATCAATATTCCAAATGAAGATGGACTGCAAGCTATCAGAAACAGTATCCCTGATGAGGCCATGTCAAACCTGGTGGCTGAGCTTTGTGACTTTGTCCTCACCCACAACCATTTCAGATTTGGAGACAACTTAAACCTTCAAGTCAGCGACACTGCTATGGGTACCCGCATGACCCCACAGTATGCCAACATTTTTATGTCTGACTTAGAATAATGCTTCCTCAGCTCTCGTCCCCTAGCGCCCCTCCTCTACTTACGCTACATTAATGACATCTTCATCATATGGACCCCTGGGAAGAAGGCCCCTGAACAATTCCACCTGGATTTCAATAATTTCCACCCGACAATCAACCTAAGCTTGGACCAGTCTACACAAGAGATACACTTCCTGGACGCAACAGTGCAAATAGGTGATGGTCACATAAACATCACCCTACACCTCATACTTACCTACATTCCTCCAGCTTCCATCCAGGACATTTCACACTATCCATTGTCTACAGCCAAGCCCTAGGATACAACCACATTTGCTCCAATCCCTCAGACAGAGACAAACACCTCCAAGATCTCTATCAGGCATTCTTAAAACTACAATACCCACCTGGGGAAGTGAGGAAACGGACTGACAGAGCAGGAGTTATACTGTAAGTAAATATGACTTATTCTGAAAAACAATAAAGACAATGTCAATTTTATTTTATGGACTGTTAGTCTTTTCTTTGGAGTCAACTTTTTTTTATTGCTTTTGCCCGTTAGTGCTGAAAAAATGAAATATAGAAGAAATCCTAAAACATCAAAGAGTTTGGGGAAATGACCACACTGGCAATTACACAGGCACTCACAACATTGCAAGGAATATTTCTAAGATTTATTTCTAATATGACATGCCCTGATATTAGCTTTACTTCAGTAACCCTGCTGAAACTTAATTTAATGAAGTAATAAATTCAGAAATGTGTTTCTGCATGCATTTGTTTCATGGATTTATTATAGGTAAATCCACTTATAAAATGCACTGGGATGAAAAGTCGACACTGTGGAAAGATCCTAAGTACTGAAGCATGCATTATATTCTGCATTGCCAATAATTTATAGAAAGGCAGAAAATTTACTTTAATGACTGTTAGCAGAAGCCAGGCACACACTAACTGCTGTAAAATCTATCAATACAATTATAAAAGGTGTGCAACAGTTATTATAACCAAAGGGGTTGCTTTTCCATATAAAAAGAGAAGTGTTGTGCTGTGGTATCCTATATTTATGTGATATATTTTCTCTTTTTCGTATATAGAATGTAAAAAGATGAAAGAAGACCTGCAAATACTTAAACAAAGCTATATATATGAATATGAGAATTGTCCCATTGATGTCTATGAGACTGCCCGTAAGCCCAATCCAGCTGCCACTGAAGTCAATAAAAATATTTCCATTAACTTGAAATGGGAGTTGAAGTAGTCCTCTTGTGTCTAAAGACATGAGGATGAAATCCTGTCCCCATTGACATCAGCGGAAGTGTAGACACTGACTTCAGTGGAGCTAGGAATTCACCCATATATGTACAAGTCTTTTGCCATACTGAGCTAAAACTTATCACAGTTTGTAACTTAGAGCTCATGCATGTAGGTTTTTAACATTAGAATTGATTAGAGATACCACATTTTTGTGATCTCAACTTACAATTAATAATACCCATGAAAATTAGTAAGTAATAGTGCCCTCTAAAGGAAACCCCATGTTTGAAGTCCAGTAGGGTGTCTGAGAAAATTTTATTAACCCATCATCTTAAAAAATAAAAAAATAAAAAAGGGATATATGACTTATTAAATGTTAGTCAGTGACATTTAGGCCTATGTGGTTTTGACCTTTGTTTTCACCCTGAATCAGAAGAAAAAGTCAAAACATTGACACTTTTTACAGAATACAAAGGTTCAAAAATCCTAATTCAGATATGCTGAAATGTTTTGTTTTGACATTTTTGATTAAATGAAACATTTCAGTATTCCTGAATTGAAACACCTTATTTGAGTTTGTTGACCTGAAATGAAATGTCTCATTCTGATTCAGGTCGACATTAATCTGTGTCTGCCTGAGCTGCTGTGGGCAGGGCCAGTGCAACCATTTAGGTGACCTAGGCAGTCGCCTAGGGTGCTGGGATTTGGGGGGGCGCCATTTTCTTCAGCAGTGACCGCGGCGGCTGGATCTTTGGCCGCCCCAGTTGCTGCCGGCATTTAGGTGGAGGGAGCTGGGCCAGGGGAGCATGGGGAGGGCAGCCTGCAGCAAGTGGGGGGGGGGGTGGCACACAGGGGAAATCCCCGCCCCAGCTCACCCCTGTCCCACCTCCTCCCTGAGCACACCGTCGCCACTTCACTTCTCCTGCCTCCCAGACTTGCGGCGCCTAAGCTTGGGAGGCAGGAGAAGTGAAGCAGGGATAGCATGCTCATGGGTGGAGCAGGGTGAGCTGGGCCGGGGGGGTGCCTCAGGACGGAGGGTGGAGGGTGGGGAGCTGCCACAAGGGGGGCACCTCAGGGCGGAAGGGGGGAGCTGCCACGAGGGGTGGTGCAAGGTGGAAGTTTCACCTAGTGCGCGAAGCATCCTTGCACCGGTTCTCGCTGTGGGGCCTCATGGGAGCTGTAGTTAAGGTACTTTATACCCCTATTATCCCCGGTGAGACACCTTTCCTTATTGGGCAACGTCTCCCATGCTGAGTCACTCTTGGAGTTCCGTGGCAGCAGTGCATCATGGGAGATGTAGTCCAGCAGTGGATCCTGGCCCATAGGGGAAATGGGGGCAGGAGGCACCCAGAGTATAATGCCCATGAAGTCTACCATAGCTCCATGAATGCAGAGACATGGACCTAAATGTTTCATTTCTATTTTCCCAACAGAAAGATCGAAACATTTCAACAGCTGACATTTTCTCACACAAAAAGCCAAATCACTTTATTTCAACTTTATCATTTTGACTTATATAAAAGTCAAAATGATAAATTTGAAACAAAACAGTCTGACCTTATCAAAATGAGCTATTTCAAGATTATCCAAACAAAGCATTTTGATGTTTTTATTTTTGAAAAATGGGATGACATCAACACAAAAATTTTTAGCAAAAACTTTTGATTTGCAGAATCAGCATTTTTCCAACAGAAAAAAGGTTCTGTCAGAAAATTTTCTACCAGTTTTATATAGTGTAAGCGTACTGGGTTGGACACCCTGGCTATCTCCTGCATATCCCAACATGCACCACACATGGCTAAAACTGAAAATGTTCCTTGATTTCTTTTGCAAGTATCCAGGTGGACCCCATATCTGTTTCCCTTCTAAATACCTGCAAAAAAAAGGTGATGAGGTCTCACTCTGACATGCTGCAGATCCTTTGTGGTGGAGAAAAGAAGCAGGTGATATAGCTTCCTGGCACACACAAGTCTCATTTGAAAATTCCAGGGAGGTGGGCACAAGGCTGTTTGTGCCTATGCCCTGGCTGTGCTTTCCTCTAGCCTGATTTTCAGCCAGCCTATACATGCAGATAAATCTTTGAAAATACAGGCATTATTGTGCAGGGGGAAGAGTTAGTGCCCATAAGCTCTACCACTCATACACACACAATTCTATGAAAGTATGGCCCTCAGTGAATAGAACTTTGACAATGAATCTGCTCACTTGTACTCCAGCCTGTACAATTCATGCTGCCATTGTAGATAGAAACAGGCATATTCTTTGATATGTCAAAGGTTGAACTGTATCCATATTATAAAAAGTCACGTAATTGAAACAGAAGTGCCTGGCTTAAACACTCAGTGGAACACACTACAAAAGCTGACTACTGCTTCATTTTATCATAACATAGTAGTTTTAAAATGTATTTGGATTGACTTTAACACGGAATTCTACCGGAACATCTTGACATTGGGTGACATTTTTAAAAATTTAGAGTAGGAAGGAAAAGTTCTACCACTGTAATTAACCACAAGTTATCCATCATAATATTCTCTGACTATATGCTGAGGCTGCTTAATAGATATTATAGTGATTGGCCCTTCATAAATGATGGTTGGATGGTTAGATATAGTTTACCTAATTGAGGAACAGTGGATTTGCCCTTCAATACAGGGGTGATATGCCACGTTCTCATTTGTGACATAAATTACTGTACATTTATGCATTTGAAAACAATGTTATGCACAAATTCACTTGTGAAGTTACAAATCCTGTTTCAACTTACATGTACATAAGACTATGTGCATGGAAATAAGAGTAAACTTTGGCCTGAGTGTCCACATTGTTATATCAGTGTTTCTGTGGATATTTATATCAAAGCCTGAGACCCTTCCTTTCCATTAACAAAAGTAAATGCTATGCATGAACACACACATATTCAAACACAGGTACATACACACACTTTGTGAGTAGGCTGAGCACCCACCAAAGATACTTTGGGCATTACTTGATAAGAATCCTTAACTTTCAGTTTGTCTTTGCTCTTGGAGCTATTGTTGATTAGTATTGATGTCTTATTTCTAGCTTAGCTGCTTCCTTTGAAAGTAGTTGTCAATACTGGAATTAGCTAGCTTGGAATGGAGGTTACTTCCTCTCCCTCAAACATACAGTTATCATGTCACTTCTATACTATAACTGACTTCTAGTGTTTCAGGGAACCCAATGTTACAGAACTCTTCAGGATGTACCAGAACAATGTAGTGGAATGTCTCTTAAAAATCAGTTCCTCTTGTAATTTTCAGTTGATTTTTTTTCTCCATTCCCCGGGTACTACAGCTTTGGGCAGTAGTAATATTTGTAACACATAGGATAATCCTAGTGATTACATTCGTAGGGTTCAGAGTATAATAGGTGTAATTGAAAGATAATATTTATGGTCTTCTCAGTAGCCTTCGGTAGCCATGTCAGAGAAAGAATTTGCATTATTCTATTGTGCATCTGGAAACATTGCCAACTTATTTCACAGTGGTGAAACACCAATAACTAAGGTGTATGCATAATAATATCCCATCAGAAAGCTTTAATCTCAACTTTAACTCTGCCTTCTTGTGCTTATGCATTACAATAGTCTTTAATTTCATGATCATATCCTGAAGTCGCTGAACTCTAGTTACAATATGCATTTTCCATACAAAAAGCTAGTGCTATTGCAATCAGAGTTAAGTGCTAATATTCAATCACAACTCTCTTCACTTGTTTTAATGCATTTAAACATTGTATCACATCATATAATTATAAATTAATTATCACTTAATAGATAAGATACACTGGATGTTGTTATATAATCTTATATGAAGTAAAAGACAGTGCAGGTAATGTTGTCTTTCAATGGCTTGATTTTTACATCTCAGTGAGATCTACAGAACTAGACAAGTTAGGGGAAAATTGGAAAAGTTATCAACTTTGTAGGTTGTTAATTAAAATAATCTATTGTGGGGGGTTTTTTTTCAACTCAAATCGAGCTGGTTTAGAATATTGGAAGGCTGTGGAGCACTTTATCTTTGAAGTAGTCTAATTTGTAGTTACTGGATCTCTCAAATTCCAGGACACTTCATATACAGAAAAAAAAGGAAGGAAAGGCGGTCTTGTGCTGAAGGTAAGAGGCTAAAAGATGAGCAATCTGAGTTCTAACACCATTTCTCCTCTGCACGCCATGCATGGCCTTTGGTCAGTTAGTCTTATGTTCCTTAGTTTCACATCTACAAGCACGCCATGCATGGCCTTTGGTCAGTTAGTCTTATGTTCCTTAGTTTCACATCTACAAACAAAGGGATAGTAATAGGTACCTACCTCACATGGATGTGGTGATGTCTTGTATATTTCATTACTATTTGTAAAGTGTTTTGAGAATGTTGGAGGACAGCCTTATTACTCAATGCAACCTATTGTTTTCATCCCACTGGTTGCAATTACAAAATGAGCATTTACCAACAATTAGCATCCTATAATATCTAAGATAGTATTCTTACTTTCTATTCTAAATATGGGGAGGGGCAAACATTGACTTTTTAATGGAGACTAGTATTGTAAGTTGTGCAAAATTAGCTGCAGGCTTGAACAACAGCAACTTTCAGCAATGTATATTTATATAAAGGTATGAAATGTCTGACCCTACAATCAAGAAATAACAGGTCTGATTGTCTGGCCTGGAGCAACCCCTTTGCACTGCCAGGAAGGCACAAAAACTGTAATCCTAGATCAATCTGCTATCTGGGAATTTCCCTACTATAAGAAGAATCTCATGTGTCTCCACACTACATCCTTTACAGCCCCTGGCACAGGAAGAATGGCCAGGGCAAAGGGAGTGAGCAAAGCACCTCTTCACTTTCCCTATGTGCCAAAACAGCTTTTTTTGGGCCATTGATAGTCAGCTATCCATTGATAGTAACACAGAGGCTGCTTTCACTCAGACGGTGGTGTAACAGCCCCTGGAATGTCCCAGTAGTGGGCCACAAAAGTCACCTTTATCAAAACCCTTTGATCCTTTGCTGAGCACAGCTCAACTGGACCCAAGAATTAGACCATAACAAATCCATGAAATGTAAGAGGCTATTTTAGCAACACAGACAAAAAAATACAGCAGAAAATAGAGAAGGAGGAAGAAAATTAAAATGTCTAAAGTGCAAATGTATATAGAGTGGAATGCTCAACACAGCTTCTGCCTCTGCTGCTGAAAATCTCCACCTTTTACATGCATATTTTCAACAAATGCTTCAAACTCCGAAGCTGTCATGTCCTTCACACTCCACTGCCATCTACAATCACAAGTCATTGCTTATCAAACTGATTGCCAGCAATGCACTTCTGCCAAAACCGTCAACTTAGGCAGTTTAAGCTTTAATAAAATGGTTTAAAATATGTGTGTATGTGTGAGAGAGAGGGAATAGCACTTTTAAGTGTTAAAGTATAGGATGTATTGAAGGATTAAAAGGGGAAAAGAAGGAAGCAAAGATAGGAAATACTTGGAGCTTTTATAATGAGAAACATAAAGACAAAGGGCACAATTCAGAAGAGACCTGTGTCAATACCACGATTCAGGAGGGAAAAGTATGCAATAGAATTCAGAAGAACTGTTGTGGTAACCGTGCCTACAAATTACCCTAATTGTGAGACTGTAAAAGTGGAGTGGGAGAGGGGGAGTGATTCCTTTCTAAAAACTCTTTCCAACTAAAGGGAAAGAGAACAAGGGATATTGTTAAAATATAAGCCTTATTTAATACTTTACACTTCAAACTGTTTTTCTTTTTCTCTTTTTTTTCAATATGTTTAATTAAAGGTTAGAAGGATTTTTAATTATGTGTTTGCCATGCTACTAATCAGGCTGAGGATCTCTGTATACCAAAACCTGAACCTTGTTTAAAACTATTTAATTTTGGATGGTTAGAGGGTCATATTAACACCTTTGACTTTTCAGGCCCATATATTCCATTTCAGTTAATACAACAGATCTTGAGAGGTACGTGACAGCTGGTAAGAAAGAGATTGAATTACAATTTGCTGTCTACATGGCATGCTGGTTTTGCATATTACAATGATACCAGCACATTACTGAAAAGAGGCTTTGTATTGATCGCAAACCTGTGCAGCGCCCGCAAATGGAAGAGGTGAGGTTCTTTATCCATGAAATCTTATGTCAAAATAAATCTGTTAGTCTTTAAGGTGCCACCAGACTCCTTGTTGGTTTTGGAAATGGCAGCATGTTGTGAAAATGTATTACAAGCTCTGTGCATCTAGGAATGTCACAGTCTCATGGGGCTGGTCAACACTGAAAAGTTAGGTTTGACTCAGCTAGGGGTGCAAAAAATCCACACCCTTGAGTGATGTAGTTAAACTGCCTTAATCCCCTGTGTAGACAGTACTGGATTGAGGGAAGAATTCTTCTATCAACCTAGCTATCACCTCTCAGGGAGGGGGATTGCCTACAGCAGTGGTTCTCAAACTTTTGTACTGGTGACCTCTTTCACATAGCAAACCTCTGAGTGCAAACCTCTTAATAAATTAAAAACACTTTTTTTATATATTTAACACCATTATAAATGCTGGAGGCAAAGAGGGGTTTGGGGTGGAGGCTGACAGCTCACGACCTCCCATGTAATAACCTTGTGACCCCCAGTTTGAGAACCCCTGGCCTAGTAATGAGAAAACTCCTACCATTGCTGTATGAGTGTCTAGGGCTACAATGGCTCAGCCGCAGCACTGCCACTGTGGCGCTGAAGAGCGTTAAGTGTAGACATAGCCTTGTACAACAAAGGCAGCTATTTGAAAGGGCAAGTGCATAATTCCCTAGGCAGGGTGGTGTATTGAACCTAACACTGATAATATAAATAAGGGCTGTTTGTACATATGACTGCTTTTTATAGAGAATTGGTCAAAACAATTCCAACAGAACAGTTTTTTAGGAACATATAAATTTCATTTAAATTTTCATGAGAAATTGTCAAAACATTTTGTTTCTACTTTATTAATTTATTTCTGCTTTTGTAGTAAATATAATATAATTATAAGGGTTGAAATGATGCACTGAAATTGTATGCGTGGATGAGACGATGGTGTAGAGAGGAGGGGTTTACGTTCATTAGCAACTGGGGAAACTTTGGGGATGGGGGGAGCCTATACAGGACAGATGGGCTCCACCTAAACCAAAGTGGAACCAGACCGCTGGCACTAAACATTAAAAAGGATGTAGAGCAGTTTTTTAACTACGAGATGGGGGAAAGCCGACTGCTGCAGAGGAGCATGTGGATCGGACAAAGACTTATCTTAGGGGAGAGTCTGATGATAGGGAATCTCCAGGTTATAGTCAGCAACAGAGGAAAATCCACAGTTCCATAGAATCCTATGGATAGAAATTTCATGCTCTAAAAAAAATATAACATTAGGGATCTATTATCGACCCCTGACCAGGACAGTAATAGTGATGATGAAATGCTAAGGGAAATAGAGATGCTATCAAAATTAAGAACCCATAATAGTGGGGGATTTCAATTATCCCATATTGACTGGGAACATTTCACTTCAGGATGAAATGCAGAGATAAAATTTCTCTATACTTTAAATGACTGCTTCATGGAGCAGCTGGTACGGGAACCCCAAGGGGAGAGGCAACTCTAGATTTAATCCTGAGTGGAGCGCAGGAGCTGGTCCAAGAGGTAACTATAGCAGGACCGCTTGGAAATAGTGACCATAATATAATAGCATTCAAACATCTCTGTGGGGGAAGAACACCTCAACAGCCTAACACTGTGGCATTTAATTTCAAAAGAGGCAACTATACAAAAATGAGGCGGTTAGTTAAACAAGTTAAAAGGTACAGTGATAAAGTGAAATCCCTGCAAGTTGCGTGGCCCCTTTTTAAAGACACCATAATAGAGGCCCAACTTCAATGTATACCCCAAATTAAGAAACAACAGTAAAGAGAACTAAAAAAGCCACTGTGGCTTAAAAAACCATGTAAAAGAAGCAGTGAGATATATAAAGACTTCTTTAAAAAGTGGAAGTCAAATCCTAGTGAGGCAAATAAACAGGAGCACAGATACTGCCAGCTTAAGTGCAAGAGTATAATAAGAAAAGCAAAGAGGAGTTGAAGAATGGCTAGCCAAAAACTCCAAAGGTAATAACAAAAATGTTTTTAAGTACATCAGAAGCAGGAAGCCTGCTAAACAATCAGTGGGCCCCTTGATGATCGAAATACAAAAGGAGCGCTTAAAGATGATAAAATCATTGTGGAGAAACTAAATGGAATCTTTGCTTCAGTCTTCACGGCTGAGGATGTTAGGGAAATTCCAAACCTGAGCTGGCTTTTGTAGGTGACAAATCTGAGGAACTGTCACAGATTGAAGTGTCACTAGAGGAGGTTTCGAATTAATTGATAAACTCAACATTAACAAGTCACTGGGACAGATGGCATTCATCCAAGAGTTCTGAAAGAACTCAAATGTGAAGTTGCGGAACTATTAACTAAGGTTTGTAACCTGTCCTTTAAATCGGCTTTGGTACCCAATGACTGGAAGTTAGCTAATGTAACGCCAATATTTAAAAAGGGCTTTAGAGGTGGTCCCGGCAATTAACGCAGTAAGTCTAACGTCAGTACTAGGCAAATTAGTTGAAACAATAGTTAAGAATAAAATTGTCAGACACATAGAAAAACATAAAACTGTCAAGCAATAGTCAACATAGTTTTCTGTAAGGGAAATCGTGTCTTACTAATCTATTAGAGTTCTTTGAAGGGGTCAACAAACATGTGGAAAAGGGGGACCATGGACATAGTGTACTTAGGTTTCCAGAAGCCTTTGAAAGGTCCCTCACCAAAGGCTCTTCTGTAAATTAAGCTGTCATGGAATAAAAGGGAAGGTCCTTTCATGGACTGAGAACTGGTTAAAAGACACGGAACAAAGGGTAGGAATTAATGGTAAAGTCTCAGAATGGAGAGGGGTAACTAGTGGTGTTCCCAAGGGTCAGTCTAGGACCAATCCTTTTCATTTATTCATAAATGACCTGGAAAAGGGGTAAACAGTGAGGTGGCAAAGTTTGTAGATGATACTAAACCTCAAGATAGTTAAGAACAAAGCAGACTGTGAAGAACTTCAAAAAGATCTCAGAAAACTAAGTGATTGGGCAACAAAATGGCAAATGAAATTTAATGTGGATAATGTAAAGTAATGCACATTGGAAAAAATAACCCCAACTATACATAAAATATGACGGGGCTAATTTAGATACAATGAGTCAGGAAAAAGATCTTGGTGTCATCATGGATAGTTCTCTGAAAGATATCCATGCAGTGCGCAGAGGTGGTCAAAAAAGCAAACAGGATGTTAGGAATCTTAAAAAGGGATAGAGAATAAGATGAGAATATATTATTGCCCTTATGTAAATGCATGGTACGCCATATCTTGAATACTGTGTACAGATGTGGTCTCCTCACCTCAAAAAGATCTTCTGACACTAGAAAAGGTTTCAGAAAGGGCAACTAAAATGATTAGGGGTTTGGAGAGGGCCTATACGAGGAAGGATTAAAGAGGCTAGGCCTCTTCAGCTTGGAAAAGAGGAGACTAAGGGGGATATGATAGAGTTATATAAATCATGAGTGATGTGGAGATGGATAAGGAAAAGTTATTTACTATTTCCATAATACAAGAACTAGGGGTCACCAAATGAAATTAATAGGTAGCAGGTTTAAAACAAATAAAAGGAAGTTCTTCTTCACACAGCGCACAGTCAACTTGTGGAACTTCTTACTTGAGGAGGTTGTGAAGGCTGGGACTATAACAATGTTTAAAAGGGAACTGGATAAATTCATGGTGGCTAAGTCCATAAATGGCTATTAGCAGGAAGGAGAAGAATGGTGTCCCTAGCCTCTGTTCATCAGATGATGGAGATGGGTGGCAGGAGAGAGATCACTTGATCATTGCCTGTTAGCTTCACTCCCTCTGGGGCACTTGGCATTGGCCACTGTTGGTAGACAGATACTGGGCTAAATGGACCTTTGGTCTGACCCGGTATGGCCGTTCTTATGTTCTAAATAAATGTTTTGATAAGGTCAAAATAAAATATTTCAGAATATTTAATTTCAAGAAAAATTCGAAGATTTCACCTTTAGACATGATTTGGGATAAAACTAAATTTCAAAATCTCAGAATTGACCATGGGATGGAAATTAAATTTTTCAGCCAGCTCTATTTTACATAGAATCATAGAATATCAGGGTTGGAAGGGACTTTAGGAGGTCATCTAGTCCAAATCCTGCTCCAGGCCAATGGAGGTGGTGGGAAGCAGCGGCCAGCACAACCCTGAGTCCGCGTCGCTTCCTACACCCCATTGGCCTGGGATGGCAAACTGTGGCCAGAGGGAGCCATGAAGGTTCTACCATTAGAGGAGTGAAGTTGGAACAGCCTTCAAGGGGAGAGTGGGGGCAAAAGACATATCTCGCTTCAAGACTAAGCTTGATAGTTTATGGAAGGGATGGTATGATGGCATTGCTTAATTTTGGCAATTGATCTTTGATTATCAGCAGGTAAGTACGCCCAGTGGTCTGTGATGGGATGTTAGATGGGATGGGATCTGAGTTACTGCAGAGAATTCTTTCCTGGTGCTGGCTGGTGAGTCTTGCCCACATGCTCAGGGTTAGCTGATCGCCATATTTGGGGTTGGGAAGGAATTTTCCTCTGGGGCAGATTGGCAGAGGCCCTGGTGTTTTTTGCCTTCCTCTGCAGCGTGGGGCATGGGTCACTTGCTGGAGGATTCTCTGCACTTGAGTCTTATTCAAACCACAATCTGAAGACTTCAATAACTCAGACATAGGTTAGGGGTTTGTTATAGAAGTGGATGGGTAGGATTCTGTGGCCTGCTTTGTGCAGGAGGTCAGACTAGATGATCATAATGGTCCCTTCTGACCTTAAAGTCTATGAGTCTATGAGTCTATGATCTGCCAAATCTGTGGACACGGCAAGTAAACAAACCGTCCCGTAAAAAACGGGACAGGTAAACAAAGCATGCCAACGGTCGCCAATCCCTGCTCCAGATAATTAATGAAGATATTGAACAAAACCGGCCCCGGGACTGACCCATGGGGAACTCCACTTGATACTGGCTGCCAACTAGACATGTAGCTATTGATCACTACCGATTGAGCCCAATGATCTAGCCACCTTTCTGTCCATCATATAGTTCATTCTTCAAGCCTATACTTTTTTAACTTGAATGCAAGAATACTGTGGGAGACTGTATCAAAAGGTTTGCTAAAGTCAAGTTGTAACACATCGACTGCTTTCCCCTCATCTACAGAGCAAGTTATCTCATCATAGAGGCAATTAGGTTAGTCAGGCATGACTTGCCCTTGGTGAATCTACGCTGACTGTTCCTGATCACTTTCCTCTCCTCGAAGTGCTTCTGAATTGATTCCTTGAGGCAGCACGCCGAATTGCTGCCACAGACGGCGGGGGCAGTCTGTCTGTGTTAGGGTGTCACGCGCGTTTCTGTGGTGGCGGCAATTCAGCGGCAGCTTCTACCTTCAGCTGGAAGACAGAAGCTGCACCACCGCAGATAGCTGAACACAGAAGCTGCTGTGGAAATGCGTGTGCTGCACTAACGACACACGGACTGCCCCCACAGTCCATGGTGGCAATTCGGTGCACTGCTTGGGGGCAAAAACACACGGACTTCCGCTCCTTGCAGAATGCCGCCCCAAGCATCTACTTGTAATGCTGGTGCCTGGAGCCGGCCCTGCTGTGAGAACCTGGTCCATTATTTTTCCAGGGACTGGGGTGAGGCTGACTAGCCTGTAGTTCCCTGGATCCTCCTTCTTCCCTTTTTTAAAAATGGGCACTACATTAGGTTTTTTCCAGTGATACAGATCCTCCCCCAATCACCATGAGTTTTCAAAGATCATGGCCAATGGCTCTGCAATCACATCAGCCAAATCCTTTAGCACCCTCAGATGCAGCGTATCTGGCACCATGGACTTGTGCTCGTTCCGCTTTTCTCTGAAACACCGCTGAGCTAGTGTGGAATACAGTATTCGCTCAATATTGATCCAGGCTGGCTGCCTTATTATTAATTGTGCACTTTGTACATGGACTATCTTTTATTATATATTCATATGATTCCTACCATAATGGGGCTCTGGTCCATGCTGAGGGCATGTTGGTGCTACCATAATTATTTTAATTATTGTTAATATGTAGGCCTGTGTGTTAGCCTGAGATATAATTTTGGTATTAATTTTTAATACTTTTATATCCTTACTAACACTTCAACAACAACAAAAAACACTGTGTGTTGCTTCTGCCTAACCAAATGGAGTTTATAGCACAACGAGAAAAGATAAGGAATGTTAAAGTGTTGTTGTGTATGGTAGGACTTGAATATACAAGCTTATACTTAAATACTTCCTCAACTCCTGTCTCAAGTCAAGGTCAAGCAACCAGTCAGAAGGGGCATGGGGAAATAGGTGGGCAGGGAGGCATAAGAAACACTAAAAACCAAAGAAAACGTGACCCTGGCAAGTACTAACCTCATTCCTTACTTCTTCCCATGGAGTACAAAAGAGGTGGTACCAAAGCCTCCAGACTCACCACTTTACAAAACGTAACATGACCATAAATTGTAAGGGCAGGGACTAAGGGCATGCACTACAGATATAAGAAAAGACAAGGGGAAGGGGAAATTTCTGCAGGGTATAAAGCTATGGATATGCCTGCTTAATTATCCCAATAAGCATTGCGTTTCCTGCGCTTTGCACTATGGTCTTCTGCTTTCTGTCTGCATGACAAGAAGCAACGGAAGGGGCAAGGAAAGCCCTAACAATTATAATAAAAGAAGTCAATGGAATTTCAGTGTTCATTTTAGTGGAAGCAGGATCAGGCCCTAAACCAGAAACATGTAGAGAGATGCTAGGAGTCTGATTCTGCAAGCTCTTATTCATGTGAGTAGTACTTACCTGAATAGATCAGTTGAACTTATTGACTTGCATTAGTAAGTGTTTGCAGGGTTCCATGGAACAGTGAAATAAACATGTTGAGCACATACATGTTTTCTATACCTTGAGTCCAATCTTCTGATTACTTACAGGAGTGCTGCAACTTTCATGGATTTGCACCAGTAAATATCACATCAGAATTGGGTCCTGCATGTTTATTTAGATTGCTGAGTCTCTTAATTCTAAGTTAAAGGAACCAAAATAAAGATTTCCTCTTGCTTTCCTTTTGTGAAGTACAGCAAGTTTATGATTTTTTCAGAAAGAAATACACCACGGAAAACTTTTTTCTTGCCATTGTTATGAGTATTTTGTTTTCTTCAATTAAAAGTAACATGATCCCAAAATAAAACTTTTCATTGATACCATTGGTTTAACTGTCATGGAGATGGTAGTCAGCAACAAAACTAGCAAGGGAGACAGAAAGCTTCAAAAATGTTTATGATCCTTTTAATTCTTAGCTCTCGTCCGATCAGAGTTAGCCTGACTCTGCTTGTCAGCAAGATGCAACATAAGAAACTTCTTTGTATTGCAGCAAAATGTTTTAAACATATGCTTAATGCGTATTTGCCATTTAGACACAGACTAATATAGAGCAGATGTCATTAAACCATTCAATCAGGCCATAGGATATACATCTTGATTATTTCATTTTGTGTATTCTGTTTTTTGTTGGCTTAAATTTGCTCTGTATATTCAGAAGCCTCATGGTTCAACATTGTAGGTTCAATTCTCTAGTGCATTTTTACAAACTTCTTATGTTAGTGGAGACGTGGGGACTGACAGGAGCCATTCCTGGTTTTCTGAGTCTCCTGCCTAGTGCTGTATAAGTTAAAGCTGGAGGGCATCTTCCCCTACATAAGTGCTGGAACTAGGGATGCTTGATGTGGTTTCCATCATATATAGGGTTTACAATTTGGTTTAAAGGCTCTCAGCACCCACTATAAAAATTGTTCAAGCAGCCCTGTTGCTACCCTCCCTGGATAAATGTCCCTCATAGGGTTGCCAATTTTGGTTAGCCATATTCCTGGAGGTTTCATCACACCACATACGCTTTAATTAAAGATTATTCTTTAATTCCTGCAGACTCCAGGACAATCCCTGGGGGTTGGCAACTCTAACCCCTCCCCAGACACAACTTGCTCCTCTTACTTGCCCTTTACTTAACCCCACCCCATCCAATATACCCCATTTCCCCCACTAGACAGCTCTTGTGGAGGAGGTAGCAGCAGGGGTTGGCAGAGATGATTCCACTAGCTGTACACCAGTTGGATATTCCTACACATGGGAATTCTCTAAGAGGGATCTACAGCTGCTATAAATTCATGCTGTGCTGCACAAGTGAATTTAGCTGATCAGAGAATGCAGCCCTATATCTTTCTAGTCAGTGAGGAACTGTTTCTAAGCTACTTATCCATCATTTTCAGTTGTGAAAGCTCCTCAAACTCCTCCATTTTCTAGATTTGTTCATTTCCAAGTGCATGAGAGGCCCAATGCAAAGCCCTATGAACTCAATGAGTCTTTCCAATAGGCTTTGGATCATATCTTTAGTTCTGTGACTGCTGTTGTCCACCTTATCTGTCACCTAGGCAGTTTGTTGGTGGTGTGGCGGACCAGTTTAACTGGCTGCTTATTTCCAGTCCATTTTGTCATCTTGCCCTTGTATCTGGTTCTCTCTTCTGCACAATATCTGTCCCTGGCCCCCTGCACACTTTGTTTTTCAGAAGATATCATAGGTATCAGCAGAGGACAATGTGGTGAATCTGCTGATTGTGAATCTGCTACAGCTTTTCTCCTGTGGCTCTTGAGGGTGATGGGTTACCAGCAGGAGTATTTCTTTTAGGCGGTTGGGAAGACAGCTGGGAGAACTGTCTTGGAGAGGGGACCCTGGAAGGAGCATGATGGTGCAGGCAGTTGGAACCTGCATGTTAGGGCCCATGAAGCCTTAGTCCTCTCCCACCCCAAAGTTTGGTACCCCTGCACACAAGAGACTCTATAGAAGACCCACAAGTATATGGTTCAAACCCTGGACAAGCTCCAACTTGTATGATGGCCACCATCTTGTCTGACACACTGGGATCAAACTGGAGGCCTTTACGACTAAAAGCATAAGCTATAGCAGCTTGAGCTGAAGACATAAGTTTTTTTTAATAGGGTGTCGTAACAACTGATATCCTCTATCAATAGCTACCTCTGTGACCTGTACCTTATACGCACTGATGGGTTACACTATACACCTCTACCTCGATATAACGCTGTCCTTGGGAGACAAAAAATCTTACCACATTATAGGTGAAACCACGTTATATTGAACTTGCTTTGATCCACTGGAGTGCGCAGCCATGCCCCCCCTAGAGCACTGCTTTACCACGTTATATCCAAATTCTTGTTATATCGGGTCATGTTAGATCAAGGTAGAGGTGTATCTAAATGGATAATGAAGGGAAAGGTCTTCATATCCAGCTACCTATAACTTAAACTGGAAATGTCAAGGGAGACATTTTCACAATCCTGTCTGCATTTGTGTGTGCACCTTAGAATAAGTAATACTTCTACATGCAGTTTAACTTACATGAGCAAGTCTTACCAATTGAAAGTTACAGTTTATTACCTTCATGTTCATATGTTTGGCAGCTAGAGCCTGGGATTTAAAAAATGTAGCTCCTAGAATCTATTGTTGACCAGTTGAACATTAGGGAATTTTCTGTGTGATGTCTCTTTAATTGCCTCTTATGTCTGTTAATTGAGCACCTCAGTCTGCTTCCCTGGTTACTATTTGTTAATTTTTCTTTTAAGCATTCTTAAACCCCATATTCCTTTTAGCCTTTAAAGGGCATGTTTCATGTACCATATGTGGGTCATACAATGAAAGGACTGTACTTGTAAAACTAAACTGACTCTTTATTAAAAGAACCACTTAAAGAGATGATCCAGTTGAAACTGGCATTCCAGTCATGTGCATGCTGACTTTGTGGTGCCTTCTCTAAACTCTTCCCTCCTGTGACTTGTGTTCCTCCCTCCAAGTTCCACACAGGTTGCTACTAGGAAACCTTTGCCTTTAGGCTTCAGTCAAAGTAACCCATCTGGTACTAATGCTGTTCAGTGTAACTGCAATACATTAAAAAAATAATCTGGGATAAATGATTGGCATGAGGTCAGCATTGTTGCCAACCTGAAATAAACAGTGATAACACAGAAGAACACAAAGGGACTGACTGTCTCCTCACTCACTAACCCAATTATTTGTAATAAAAAAATGATACATCCTCCCAAATGAGAAGTCTTCAAAGGTAAGAGTAATCATCTTTTTGTTTCTAGGAGATTACTCAGCCCTTCTCTGAGACAGACAATTGTTTTATGTCATCACTGGTTTTTTCTAATTAATCAAATTTTGTACAGTACCTTTTTAAACGGTCCTTTTCAAATCATTTATTAAGGGTAGGGCAGGACAGGCAGGGAATGAAAGGTGGAGGAGTTGCATTGTATGTAAGAGAGCAGTATGATTGCTCAGAGCTCCAGTATGAAACTGGAGAAAAGCCTGTTGAGAGTCTTTGGGTTAAGTTCAGAAGTGAGAGCAACAAGGGTGATGTTGTGGTGGGCATGTGCTATATACCACCAGACCAGGAGGATGAGGTAAATGAGGCTTTCTTCAGACAACTAACTGAAGTTTCCAGAACACAGGCCCTGTCCTAATGGGGGTCTTCAGTCACCCTGACATCTGCTGGAAGAGCAAAAAAGCAGTGAACAGACAATCCAGGAAGGTTTTTGGAGAATGTTGGAGACAACTTCCTGGTGCAACTGCTGGTGGACCCAGCCAAGGCCATTCTCCTCTTGACATAAGAATGGCCGTACCGGGTCAGAACAAAGGTCCATCTAGCCCAGTATCTGTCTACTGACAGTGGCCAATGCCAGGTGCCCCAGAGGAAGTGAACCTAACAGGAAATGATCAAATGATCACTCTCCTGCCATCCATCTCCATCCTCTGACAAACAGAGGCTAGAGACACCATTCCTTACCCATCCTGGCTAATAGCCATTTATTGACTTAACCACCATGAATTTATCCAGTTCTCTTTTAAATGCTGTTATAGTCCTAGCCTTCACATCCTCCTCAGGCAAGGAGTTCCACAAGTTGACTGTGCACTGCGTGAAGAACTTCTTTTTATTTGTTTTAAATCTGCTGCCTATTAATTTCATTTGATGATCCCTAGTTCTTGTATTATGGGAATAAGTAAATAACTTTTCCTTATCCACTTTCTCCACACTACTCACGATTTTATATACCTCTTTGATAGTCCCCCTTAGTCTCCTCTTTTCCAAACTGAAAAGTCCTAGCCTTTTTAATCTTTCCTCATATGGGACCCTCTCCAAGCCCCTAATCATTTTAGTTGCCCTTTTCTGAACCTTTTCTTGACCTTGACCTTTGACCTGCTGCTTACAAACAGGGTAGAATTGGTAGGGGAAGTAGAAGTAGGTGGCAACCTAGGCAGCAGTGACCATGAGATGGTTGAGATCAGGATCCTCTAGGGTGACCAGATGTCCCAATCCGATTTTGGGGTCTTTTTCTCACACAGGCTCCTATTACTCCCCACCCCTGTCCTGATTTTTCACATTTACTGTCTGGTCACCCTAGGATCCTCACAAAAGGAAGAAAGTAGAGTAGCAAAGTACAGACCCTGGACTTCAGAAAAGCAGACTTTGACTCCCTTAGGGCAGGATCTCCTGGGAGGCTAATATGACGGGGGAAGGAGTCCAGGAGAGCTGGCTTTATTTTAAAGAAGCCTTATGAGGATGCAGGAACAAATCCTCCTGATGAGCAGAAAGAATAGCAAATATGGCAGGTGACCAGCTTGGCTTAACAGTGAAATCTTCAGTGAGCTTAAACACAAAAAGGAAGCTTACAAGAAGTGGAAACTTGGACAGGTGACCAGGGAGGAGTTGGCAAATATTGCTCAAGCAGACAGGTGTGTAATCAGGAAGGACAAAATGCAACTGGAGTTGCAACTAGCAAGGGATGTGAAGGATAACAGGAAGGGTTTCTATACATATGTTAGCAACAAGGAAAAAGGTCAGGGAAAGTGTGGGACCACTAATGAATGGGGGAGGCAACCTAGTGATAATGTGGAAAAAGCTGAAGCACTTAATGCTTTTTTTGACTCAGTCCTTCAGACAAGATCAGCTCCCACACTGCTGTCCTGGGCAACACAGTATGGGGAGGAGGTGAGCACCCCTCAGTGGTGAAAAGACAGATTAAGGTCTATTTAGAAAAGCCGGCCATGCACATGTCTAAGGATCCAGATCTAATGCATCCGAGAGTGCTGAGGGAATTGGCTGATGTGATTGCAAAGCCATTGGCAATTATCTTTGAAAACTGGTGGTGGTCGGGGGAGGTCTGGACAACTGGAAAAAGGCAAATATAGTGCCCATCTTTAAAAAGGGAAGAAGGAGAACTTGGGAAACTACAGGCCAGTCAGCCTCACCTCAGTCCCTGGAAAAATCATGGAGCAGGTCCTCAAGGAAACCATTTTGAAGAACTTAGAGACTTAGAGGAGAGAAAGTTGATCAGGAACAGTCAACATCGATTTACCAAGGGCAAGTCATGCCTGACCAACCTGATTGCCTTCTATGATGATATAGCTAGCTCTGTGGATGTGGGGAAAGAAGTGGACATGATATGTCTTGACTTTAGCAAAGCTTTTGATATGGTGTCCCACAGTATTCTTGCTGGGAAGTTAAAAAAGTATGGATTGGATTAATGGACTATAAGGTGGTGTGACAAAGTTCCTCCTCTACCTTGGTGGGTCCTGCGCTTATGGGCGGATTTGTTCACCTCAGTGATCTTCCCCTCTTGTGGAACCCACAGTCTGGGTCAGCTCGTCCTGTGTCTGATCAGGAGTTGGGAGGTTTGGGGATGATGGGATGGATTGCACCCTCAGCAAGTTCACAGATGACACTAAGCGGGGGGGAGAGGTAGATACGCCAGAGGGTAGGGATAGGGGCCAGAGTGACCTAGACAAATTGGAAGGATTGGGCCAAAAGAAATCTGATTAGGTTAACAAGGATAAGTGCAGAGTCCTGCACTTAGGACCTTGGAAGAATTCCATTGTCTGGGGCTGGTCTTGTTCAATATCTTTATTAATGATCTGAATGTTGGAATGGATTGTACCCTCTGGAAGTTCGCAGATGACACTAAGCTGGGCAGAGAGATAGATAAGCTGGAGGGTAGGGATAGGGTCCAGAGTGACCAAGACAAAGTGGAGGATTGGGCCAAAAGAAATCTGATGAGTTCAACAAGGACAAGTGCAGAATCCTGCACTTAGGACGGAAGAATCCCATGCTCCACTAAGGGGGCCGACTAGATAAGCAGCATTTCTGCAGAAAAGGGCCTGGGGATTGCAGTGAATGAGAAGTTGGATGTGAGTGTGCCCTTGTTGCCAAGAAGGCTAAAGGCATATTGGCCTGCACTAGTAGGAGCACTGCCAGCAGACTGAGGGAAGTGATTATTCCTCTCTATTCGGCACTGGTTAGGCCACATCTGTAGTACTGCATCTAGTTTTGGACCCCCCACTACGGAAAGGACATGGACAAGTTGAAAGAGTCCAGCAGAGGGCAACAAAAATGACTGGGGGCTGGGGCACATGACTTACGAGGAAAGGCTGAGGGAACTGGGCTTGTCTAGGCTGCAGAAGAGATGAGCAAGGGGGGATTTGATAGTATCCTTCAACTACCTGAAGCGGGGGTTCCAAAAAGCATGGAGTTCAGCCTGTTCTCAGTGGTAGCAGATGACAGAACAAGGAACAATGGTCTCAAATTGCAGGGAGGGAGGTCTAGGTTGGATATTAGGAAACACTATTTCACTAGAAGGTTGGTGAAGCACTGGAATGGGTTAACTAGGGAGGTGGTGGAATCTCCATCCTTAGAAGTTTTTAAGGCTCAGCTTGACAAACCCCTGGCTGGGATGATTTACTTGATGTTGGTCCAGGTTTGAGCAGGAGGTTGGACTAGATGACCTCCTGAGGTCTCTTCCAATCCTAATCTTCTATGATTCTATGACCTGATCTTTAGTCATTAAGTCTGTATGTCACCCTTGATATATGCTGACTCTGTCTCTGACAGCTTCCAAACGAGCTGATCACTTTCCCCAGTTGATGGCCCACCATTGTTGTCATAATTACTTTGAAACCATGTGTCTAAGATATGTCATATTTGTGTCATTGGTTGAGTCTTCCTGGGATCCCCTTTTAAGCCTCCTGTATTAGGGGCTTGGAGGGCCAATTGGCCTAAGGTTGACGTGCTTGTCTTCCTGCTCCCTGCTTCTGTGGTTGAGGCACCTCAGTCTTTAAAGCAGGGGTCTACAGGAATGAAGTCCTCCCATTCCACCAGGTCCCAGCCCAGAGCCCTGTGTAAATCAACCTCTGGGCTACTTCCTACTGTTGCCCCTTCAATTTGGGTCTTGGCCCCTATAGTCCAAGATCCTGTTGTGACTTGTCTCTAGTAATGCCTCCTCATAGACCCTGAGTGGTATTCTGGTGTGGTCTAGGTCCCTCTGAGTGCAGCAGCTGTAAGTTTGATGGGGCTGGAACCCCCACAAGGTTTCCCCATTTTGGTCACCTCTTAGGTGCTCCTAGGCCTCTTTCTCCATCTCTTCTGGCCAGGAAGATGGTGCTTAGTTCTTGGTGGCTGCCTTGGCTAGTGACTAGTGATCCTTCCCTCAGATAAAGAGGCAGCTAGATCTTGACTCTTTGCCAGTAAGCCTTGAACTGAGCCACACTCTCTCCTTTTCTCTCCCTTGCAGGCCTGGCAAGGGTGCACATATGACAGGGAGAGGCTAGCTGAGTCCAAGTGCTCTCTTTAATCTCTTCTTGCTGGTGGGCAGTTTCTCTGCTTCACCACGTCTCCTTTGATTTGACTCTATGCAATAAGGCAGGTAACAAATGAATAGGGAAACCAGGTCATACATAAACCTCATGACATTTCCTTTTGGTGAACCCTTATAGAGAGATTTATCGGGTTTTAAGATTTTTTTAGCATCTCTTCAGGCTTCTTTGAGAGCCCTTTTCAAAGACATCTCTCTGCCAGTTTGGGTGGCACTGAACTGAATGTTTTGGAAAGGTTATTCTCTCTTTCACAAACATAATCATGAGGAATTCTTTTTCCTGGTGGAAATTTTAAAATAGCGAGGTTGAATAAAAAAATCTGGGTTTCCTAACCTTACCTCACCCATAGTACTAGAACTTCTGGGGATCTTTATTACCCGGGTTTCTCTCATTCTCTCAGATAATACAATTTCGTTCACAGTCCTCCAGTTCTGGACAGACTAACTCTTTGAAAATTCTGTGCTGCTATTTTCTCTTTTGATTTGTGCTCTCTCTTTCTATTATTGCGTGTCCTATGGAGACATTCTATGGAGTAAAATATAGAGGAGGTCAGGAATTTTAGCCTTTTTTTTTTACAGAAAGTTCCAACTGATTGAAACTGAAACTGTTGGTGGGAAAATTAGGTGAGGCAATATCTTTTACTGGATCAGTTTAAACAAATTTCCCATTTCAAAAACCTGTTGAAAAAAGAAGTTTTGACATTTTTAAATGAAAAAGTTCCATTTCTCAGTTCAAACCAACTTCTTTGTTTTCAAATTTAAGTTAACTTACAGTAAAAAAAAAAGTGAAAAGGTCATATTCAAAACAAATAATTTTGAACTGATCAGAATTAAATGTTTTGATTGACCCAATCTGATTTTTTATTATTATTATTATTGGTTTTTATTTCATTTTCAGTTCTCAGAAAGCTCAGACTTTGACTTTTTGTTCCAATTTGGTATGGTATTCCCTCCCCCTGCCCCCAAATCAATTACAAATTACATAAAATTCAACAAAGATCAAGTGACTTGCCCAAAGATACGCCTCTGGTAGAGCCAGGACTTGAACCCAATTTACCTGAGGTCCAGTATAGTGGCTTCACCATAAATCCATCGTTCCTCTCCCAGGTTATCTTTTAAACTGTCAGAATACAAGAAATTCGCAGTGACTCAGGTGGGAATCATTCTTGTCTTGTTGAAACAATGTAGTGTCCTTGTTTCTGCATAGTGCCTTGTGAAATGTAGCTATTTGAAATATATTCCTTTCTGTTACCTTTGAGAAATGTGTCCTTATTTTGCATTTTTCCACACTAAAAATCAGTTAATTCTTGTCCCATAGTGTAGTTTTACTGTTTATTTTTTGATCTCCTGTCTTTCTTCTGCAGCAGATTTTACCAGTTTTATGCCAGCTACACATTTCCACAGTTTTCTACGTAGTACCTCCCTGAGGTCACATATGTTTGGTGCACTGTGGACAGCAGTCTTTCCAACACACTGCTTATCCATTTCTCTGAGTCTTCTTTTCTCCTCGGAACTTTGCTACTGAAAAATTAAGGACCTGATTGGCTCTGATTAATGGGAATAGGATTGGATCCTATTTTTTTAAAAATTCTATTGAATATTTTGCCATAATTTTGATACCGTGATGCATAACAGCAAAAGGTTCTTTGAAGTCTAATTAGTTTCTCTACTAGTCAACTCTTGTCAGCTCTTATTTTTATTGCATTAAAGAAGATATTCACATTTCTCACACTGGCATCACTATAAAGATCCTTGGCCCATATGTGTCCCCCACTATCCGGTTTTGTCTCTAATCAAGAACAGTAGATTCTTTCACAATACTAAGTATTAGGATATAGATATTCAGGCCTGTCTGTAAAGGCCTATACTTTAAGAATTTAGGTATATATTTATCCAGGGGTGGCTCCAGGCCCCAGCACGCCAAACATGTGCTTGGGGCAGCAAGCCGTGGGGGGCACTCTGCCGGTGCGGTGGGGGCGGCAGGGAGGGTGCCTTCAACAGCTTGCCTGTGGGACGTCCGCTGGTCCCACGGCTTCTGGACCTCCCACAGGCATGGCTGCGGGAGGTCAGCTGAAGCCACGGGACCAGCAGACCTCCCGCAGGCAAGCCACTGAATGCAGCCTGCCTGCCGTGCTTGGGGCGGCGAAATGCCTAGAGCCGCCCCTGTGTTTATCAGTTAGCTAGTTATAGAGGTATAAAAGAAAAAATGAAAACCATTGTCTGCCTGTGTAAGGGCCTTCTTTCACTGTGACAGTCTGAGGCCTTGTTCTTAAGCTAAGGCCTTTGACTAAGCAATGGGAGCAGCCATAAGCTGGAATGTGTATGGTCAAGGCCTCACACATTTCAAACCAGTCATATTGAAATAAGGCAATCTGGGGCTGTTAGAAAGATGATCCAATCTATCACCTCCAGATAAAGGGAAGAGCCTAGAAGATGTAAAAGGAAATTTAGTTTGATAGTTTTCTGTTTAGTAAGAACTCACTTATCAATAGACAAGTGAGTTGGGAAACCCTTATGTCTTTATAGATGTAGCTGTGAAATCCTCACTTCTGTATTATTTTGTCATTATAGTTGACACTTTACTATTGTTTATTTGCATGGTCTCTGTCTGGTTCTGTGATTGTTTCTGTCTGCTGTATAATTAATTTTGCTGGGTGTAAACTAATTAAGGTGGTGAGATATAATTGGTTAGCTAATTATGTTACAGTATGTTAGGATTGGTTAGGTAAATTTCAGTAAAGTGATTGGCTAACGTATAGCTGAGAATATTACTATATAAACTAGGGGCAAACAGGAGGTAAGTTGGGATTCGAAAATAAGGAAAAAGGAACTTGGATTTAAGCTTGCTGGAAGTTCATCCCGATAAACGTCAAATTGTTTGTACCTTCGGACTTTGGGTATTGTTGCTCTCTGTTCACGTGAGAAGGACCAGGAAAATGGGAGGGTGAAGCAATAAGCCCTCTAACACTTAAGCTTCCAGTACAATGCAATTTATTTCTATACAACAGCCTACATACATGGTTTCACAAAAAGCATTCTGGAATGAGTCAGACATAACCTACAGGGAAAAGGAAGATGAAGTTTAAGGAGTGAAAGGGACACATTGTCTCAGATGGAAGAAGTGAGAGAATTTCAGATGGATTGTATAGTGCAAATCAAAGAACAACCCTCACTGGAGATGAGGCGAGGAGCAAGATTGAAAATCAAGATGAAGGAGCTTGGTGATGGATAGTGCTGCCACTGATTGAGGGCTGAGGCAGGCAGATGAGACAATTGGGAGTAGTATGACGAGTACCCAGAAGAGGAAGGAAGTGCTCTTAGGTGTACAGGTAATTGGATTTGGCCCACCATTGACTTTTCTGTTACCATAATAATGAAAACCCTCTATTAGGAGATTTGTTTGGATAAGAGTATGGATTAATGGTTAGCCCAAGCATCTAGAATTGAGGATTTCTGGGTTCTATTGCCAGCTCTGTCAATGGTACATTGAATCACAGATACTTTAGACTAGTATTTACTGTGACCTCTATGTGCCTTACTTTACCATCTTAAATGGGGTTAAATTAATGTATGTTTGTAAAGCTCTCTAAGGTTCTACGGTGTGTCTGTGGTAGAGCTGAGTGAATTATTGTGAAATATTTTCATTGACTCAGTTGGGGGTTGAACATTTCATTCAGCCCCAAATGACTTTTTTTTTTCATTTTGTTTTAAACCATTCTGGATCATTTTCACTTTTGTTAGCTAAGTTTTGAAACAAAATATTTTGAAATGAGAAATCAAAACATATTGTGTTTCATCTGAAAATGGATTAAATGAATGTTTTCAACTTTTTGTACTCCCCCCACCCCATTCTTTTAGGCAACAGTTATCTTTGCCTATTTGGATCTGAATTCAGGAACAGTTTTGTAACCCCTCAAAATGCACTTTTTGATGAATTGACTTTTGTAGTATAAAAATTCATCCAGCTCTAGTATACAGTACACTTCTTTACCAGTGATCAGGCTCAGGTGTTTATGCTACTGTGTCAAAGTAGATTTTCATCACACAAGACTATAAACATCAGTCTATCCCATTGCCTTCACTTTTGCTACCACACATGCAGCTGCATCTTTGCTAGCACTTATGATTTTGCTATAGTATATAATGCACGATACAAGTGCCATGTATTATTAGGACATACTATCACCATCTTCTTTTTTTGCAGAATTCTGGGATACATGCCATCAGGTCAGGAAGCCTTCTCAGTTTTTAGCTTCTCTAACTTCTACATTACCAATTCTAGCATGACCCACAGGATCACATAATTTCCCTTCAAGAGAAATGTCTGTTTTCACCAGGTCTCCCTGGTGAATGCTTACAGTAAAAAAGTCATTCAATGTCCTTTATCTAGCCACATTTCCTGTTAAATTCACTTCACCGTCCCTCCAGAGACCTGCAGTCTCTCTCAGCCCCTTGTTCCAAATATACTTGTAACATCTTTTATTTTCTGGCTTCACTTTACTGAGTGTATATTTCAATTTCTCGCTTTATTCTTCCAGGAAATGGGCTAAATGCTTGTGTGTTGGCCTGGTGGCCCAAAGAGACTAAAGGAGATAAGGAGACATTTTCTCGATGCATGCAGTCAGGCATGATTCCTCCATAGCACACAGGAGTATGCTTAGAGGAACACATGGCTTGTTTGCACCACTCCAAAGTCCACTGAAATCAATGAGTGTCTTTGCACTAACTTCAGTGGGCTCAGGGGCGATTGATTCATACTTACTTGACATCCCTAACAATCAAGATGATCAGCCTGTGGTTCAATTAACTGCATGTGCCATGTGTAAACTGATTTAGTGGCAAGCAATAATCAATGGAATCCAGTGGTCCATGTCAAGGTTATACCCCTCTTGTGCTGAATGTGAAGCCAGCACTCCATCATTTACCACCTGCTAGCAAGGTAAGACCAGGATTTAGCCTTAAGCCACCTCCCATGGCATTGGCCCTATGGTTTTAAATCTTTCATATGTCTTCTTGTCCTTGCTGATTTTCTGTGTTTTCCTGATTTCCATAAATGTTTTCTGCTGTTTGTTGCTCAGTAGTTTACATACCATCTGATCTTCCTCTAATTTAGCTTTTAGTGTCGTCATTCCCTCATCTATGTCCCTCTCACTTATTTGAATTTCCCAGTGTGCTTTTTACTCAGCGGTAGATATTTTTGGTTCAACTATTGTTTTTCTGAATTTTGACATCGTTGTTTCTCCATTTCTAGTATTTGCTTTGGGTCTCATTTCCTTTCTTTTTTCATGTTAATTTAATGCCTGTTTAAAGGAAGTGCCCCACCCTGTTAACTTGCCTTAGCCTTCTTTTTGCAAGTGTCACCTCCAGATCTTCTTCTTCATATGGCTAATGTAAATGTAGAGCAAAAACTATTATTTTACATTCAGATAGTTAAGCCAGATAATTGCATCTGAAGTAGCAGAGTATATTGCTGTGATGCCTCATTTGTATTTGCATTGAGTTATATGTTCCATGGTCTGTTCCGGATAACACAGTAGCACACTGGAGAGTCTTTAATTTTCCATTTGTGCAGCAAGTATCTGCATCTGCTGTGGTTTGTGAGGATGTGATTTAGGGTTGTCTATGAGCTTCATGGGAGAGTGAAGCCAGGGATGTGGAATGGAAAATGGCAGCCTTCATGTGACCCACTCTGTTAAGTGAGAAATCAAGACTAATACCATCAACCCGGTGACCAAACATTGATCAACAAACTCCCAGTCTTCAGAGCAACAACTCAAGCCATCATAGCAGCCTTCTTCAAGCCAAGTAACACACTAGATAGGTTCTAGAACAAGGATCCTCAAGGTGAGAGGCAGTGAGAGAATAGGTCAGTTACCATGCCCATTTAATGCTTGACTTCTCTGAGACTGCAATAAGAGATCTTTTTGTGGTGTGGACAATTGTCCACTAGTAGTTAGAATGAGACCACTACAGAGACCACAGAAAAGCAGGGGTTAAAACACACCTTTGTTTGTGGGACAGCTGCTCCTCAAGAGCTCTCCCTCCTCACTGGCTGATGAAGTAAGGACACACATGGCAGGGGAATCATGGAAGTTGCAAAATACCTGTGGTGCCTAGCTGTGGAGTTTGCTTTTGGCTGGAAGGTGCTTAAAGAATGTCAAGATTACATCCATTCCCTGGAACAAGACAACCATTTTCAAAGAGTTTCCTGTACTGTATATATTTCAGGTACTCATATAAGGCAAATTCCACAATTCCTATCCGTTCCATGACATCTGATACACTCTGAATTCTCAGTAGGATAACTAAACCAAACTGTAGCCCCTTTGTATTGTCCATCAGAGCAGTGCAAAGGGGCTGTAATGGAGCAAGTCATTGTTTATTGTCCTCTTTGCTGTGTTATATTTTTAGTTCCTTTGTGCCTTACAAGTGCAGGCCAATATTGCGGGCAGTGCACAAGGCTTCCTGGTGCACTGGGCAAGTAAAGTGTGCTCTCCTCTCTGTGGGCTGGTTATGACTAGAGTTGGGCTTTTTTCTTTTTCTTTTGTGAATAGTAAATTTGTCAGCAAAATGCATTTTCCAGGGCCCTGGAACTATTCATGAATTCAGGTCAAATTCAGTGAATAGTTTCAGCCAAAAAAAAAAAAAGAGAGGAATTCTGTTTTTAAACAAAACAAACAAAACAAAACGTGAAACTGTTCATTTTGGCTACTTCAAAATGAAATATTTTGACTTTCAATTTTGAAAGGGCATTTAGTTTATAAATTTAATTGTTTAAAGAAGTGACCCCTCCCTCTCTCTCCCCTCACCCCCAAATGACCTTAAATGAAACAAAAAACCAAAATAAATATTTTTTTTTCAGGTCAGATAAAACTTCTAGTTTAATCCCAAACTTTGTACTTTTTGTGTGGTGGGATTTATTGTTGTTTATACATTTAGGTGAGAAAAACCAAACCATCATCAAAACAATCAGTCTTAGTTTGAGCAGAAGCACATTTTTTCATTTGGCCTTCAGATTGACGGCTCAACATATCACTCAGTTCAAGCCACGACTCTGCTACCTCCCCAATGCCTTTTACAGTGGCTAGCACCACTGCTTTCAGAGAAAGGAGTACAAGAATTGTAACTGTGCCTGTCCCTTGCATGGAGGAGGGATAGCTCAGTGGTTTGAGCACTGGCTTGCTAAACCCAGGCTTGTGAGCTCAATTCTTGAGGGGGCTATTTAGGGATCTAGGGCAAAAATCTGTCTGGGGATTGGTCCTGCTTTGAGCAGGAGGTTGGAGTAGATGACCTCATAAGGTCCCTTCCAACCCTGATATTCTATGATTCATCAGGTTGCTTTGTCTGTGAAGCACCAAAAATACCTCTGATGATGTGTAAATAATGTTTCAAAGCACCACTGGGGAAGTTAGGTAACAGAATTGCGTTAAAATAGGTGCAGTGTTTGGATGACTACACACAAATTGCATAATTATTGAAACCAAGACTATTTACCAGTATTAGAGATGAAACAAATAATATAGGACAGTCTGAATTGCTCTAAAACTGGGTGTTTTGAGAGATCTCACAGTAAGGGCACCATACAGCCAAGTAGCAATTCATGAATTTTGCTTCAAACCATGAGCCTGATTCTCTACTGCCTTGCACTATATTTGCACTTGGGGAAAGTGGCTGTTAAATGGTACCATTCAGAGCTGCCCAGGGAATTGAGCTAGGCACTGAGGCTTGAGATAGGTGGGAAGCAAGGCCAAGAAGCCAGGTCCCATTCTGATTTGGAGTGTTTACATCCACTATGAGCAGGTGTGAATGATTACACAGGGATGGGGCAGTGGAGAATCAGGCACTGTGAAGCTTCCACTGGGAGACAGAATTGTTATTCTTGAAGAAGGGATTAGGCCTCAAAGGGCCATTTTCTTATAAGGGAAGTCAGAAGAATTCTGCAGGGCCCACCCAAAGCAATCCCGAATACTGTAATTTCTGACAATTATACCAGTTGCATCTGTGAAATTGATGTTGCCCTACTTTCAGTGTATTAAGTACAATGCAGAAACAAAGAAGACACTGATAAGCAAATTGGCACAGATGTTTTCTAGTGTGTCTTGCTGGCAGCATTAAAAACTCATCCAAGACTTTATCTGCATCTTTATTATATATTTAGAGGGAATCATTAAACCAGGAATTCATTTCTCCTGCATTACACGGTGCTGCATTGCTGCTACTACAACAATTAGGGCACCAACACAGCTCCATTGCTTCAACAGGATTACTCCTGATTCACACCAGTGTCAGTGAATATAATAAATGTTAGTCTTCACTACTCAGGGAGAAGAAGGGTTGTAGAAACAGGGATCATAATGGTTCTTGATATATTACTTGTGATGTAATAAGTTCTGCCAGGCTGACTTCTTAAACTTGTGGTTAGAAGTGATGCCCTGCATAGGCATATGCCACAAAAAGAGACAGAAACAGGTGGTGGTTCTGAAGAAGGATCATTATTTTCAGTCAATTTTTTACTGATCTATGCTAGTGCATTCTTTACTGGTATGAGCTTAGGCCTGTTTACTTTTAGTTATAGAGACGTAAGGCAGCTGAATACTTTGTCTTCACCTTATGAACTACAAAATGGGAATATGTCAGGGGCCATGTTATAGTTGGATATGGGTGAACCAGAAGAGGGAGTGGGTGGAACATGGATGGGAGGAGTCAGTTCTGAATCCAGGCTATTTCCCAGTGGTACAAGCCCAACAAGGGCTGTAGAGGTGCTAGATGCAAGTCAGGGTTGCTCTCAGGGCTGTCCTAGTCTTTGCTAAGAAACCAAACCAGCTGAGAGAAGCCTTGAATAGGGAAGGCTCAAGCCATCTTTCTCCTGTCCCTGAACTGGTGCAGGAATGAACTGTCTTATGTGACTAATTATTGTGTGTATTGCAGGTGACACTAATTCCAATTCTGCAAATCCTCAGTCTTGTGAATGGTCCTATATAAATATTGCTGATTAGGGGACATACTAAAATGAATGTCCTCTCTCCATTAATATCTCTGGGCATTCTCTTCCCACAATCTCTATATTAAAACATATGGAATTCTTTTTTATTGTCATTCTTCTTAATGAAAGCAGCAAATCTATTACTCTTGTATCTACACATATACAAAAATGCACATATAATTTACATTATTATATATAACACACACAAACCCTTGTAACATTAGAATGAAGGTAGCTCAAGTCACAACTATATTTCCTATCAACACAACCCTCTGCCCTACAGGTGTGTTTCAATGATGTGATATTGAACATGTGAGCTGAGATTGAACTGGATGTCAATGATGAACTTGAGCTATTTGTAAAGCATAGTGATTTTACTGCTGCTTTAAGTGCAATACTTGACACAGCCCTAAATATGTAGTTGCTGTTGATACCTCCCTAATGTGTATGTTTGTGTGTTGTTGTTGTATACCGTCTAATTTACAAGCAGCAAATTCTGAATTATATAAAAAAGGCTTTGATGTAATTTAAACTGGTATTAAATAGTAACTGGGAACTCATTCTGTTTATGAGGCAAGAACAAATATCCGTATTGCATTGATCTTGTAAAGTGGAGAGAGTCATTTTAAAACCTCTTGTTCTAGACAATATTTATAATTGTTTAATATGTATATTCTGCATTTCTTCAGATTGTTGTATTTCCTCTTCTTGCAAGGTATGAAGACAGCTAATTAGCCTCCTTTCCAAACAATACTGATGAGACAGAATGCAAAATTTTACCACTATCCCTGAGAACTGTTATGCTTTTTATAATGCCTCTTTAAACAGTAAGAAACGTGAAAAGCTTACAGAAAAAAGGTGAGATAAAAGCTCCTTGACAACACTATTTCAACAGCACTTGTGCCAACTGCCTATTAGCTATATAGATATAATTTTCTCTTTTGCTCACTAAAGCATTGATAAAAGTCAGGATATATTCTGTTAGCATTTTATGTTACTGAAACGGAGCCTAATTAGCTATCTTGAGAAGCTGAGATATTTTAGTACTGACGACCTGAAAATGCTATTTACTAAAGACTGCAGAATGGAAATTGGAACAAAATTCATGGACCCTGTTTGATCAATAGCCCCCGTCTCTTCGTTTCACAGGATACAGTAAATATCATGAGTTGCAGATATACCTTTTTTTTCCTCCTCCAATTATGATTGTGCCTTTAAGAAAGGACTGCTGTTATTCTGTATCTTGCAGAATAGATGCCTTCCACTTTTAGAAGCACTCAAGGTAAATGCTTTCCCATACTGTTAATCGTTGATAGACAACAATTACAATTGTGTGCTCTTATGTTATTCTTTCCAAAGCCCATCATGAGGAAATTGCTAACACTCCGCTGTTCCTCTCCCCAAAATCATTCAGTGCCCACGAATATCTGGTTAGCAAAAAAGATGAAATAGCTTTTGCATCTGAGTAGTTAAAATTATGCATGAATTTTCACAACTTTATATTTTAGACTTGATTTACAAACCGTAGCATTTCATTTCTCAGACTGAGCTGTTTTTCACTTTCAAGGCAGTTAGTTACATAACATCACCCTCCAAATTAGAAGCATTCTTCCAAAAATACTGTTCAAAATCCTCCAATTCTCAAAAACTACCTTAGTATTTGAAAGTAAATTGAGCCTGATTCATAAAACTATAATGATCCCTCAGAAGTCTCTGTTCAAAATAACTGCAGCAAAATATTTGCACCCAAAGATTCTATTTCACTTTAGAAGTCAAAGCATTTGCTACATGGAGCAGCTCTGCCCTGTTTACTGATCAATAAAATGCTAAAAGTAACTGAGAGAAATCCACAGACAGATGGTTAGAGCTTATCAAGGTGTCCTCATTTAAAAGAACAGCATTCCTTCTTAGTTAAAAAACAACCACAAAATCCGGACAAATCAAAACACATAATGAGTCTCATTTCTGGGCACTAAGAGATTTTTATTTTCCAAAGGAACTTGTGCTCAAGTTTCCTTTTATTGCCCACTCAGATGTGTACCCTGAAAACCCCTCTAGAGATGTAAGATCTGAGCCAGCAAAGCACTTAAACACTTGACTGACTTTAAGCATGCTTGTGATCCCATTACTTATGTGTGCAAATATTAGTGGTTGAAAAGTGTATGTGCAGGTATTTTGTACATTCACAAGAGGCAGCCACTGAAATGGATTTACATCAACTAAGAATCTGTCCCTTTGTCTGAAAGCTTCCAGCAGAATGAGGCTTCTAATTTGGGTTGATGGGAGCTTCTGTATTACAAAATGTAAACTAAAACAATAGGAACTTAGTCTGTTCCACAGTTATTCTCATATCCTTGCTAGTGCATGATAAACTTCAAAATGAAGGAAGATTTGGAAGAGAAAACAACCTCAAAATGTAGCTGCTTACCTGAACCATAACAAAAACATCTTATCTTTCCAAGTATATCAAACTGGGCGGGGCACTATTAAAACAGGCTTTTTTGAGAGCTTTTTAATACTTCCTGATACACATCCTTTAATATAATATGTATTTACTCTACTCTGTGTAATTCCCACCAGCAGGAATTGTCCCCAGTGTCCCTGCCAAAAGTTTCCTGATTGCGGCTAGCTCATATTTCTGTGTAGATCTTTTATGGAGCAAAGACTGAAAGTTCCATCTATGGATGTTGTTAACATTTAAATTGTTTGAGTACTATTTGGAGTAACACTGGAGATTATATTGAAGGATTCATAATTTATAGTTTGGCTTGTTCTGTTTATGATTGCAAAGGTTCCTACTTAGTTTTCATTCCACAAATAAATTTTATAGACATCATTGAATCCTATTTTTGTAACATGTATAATACATAGTGTTCTCGGTGGACACATTTGGATGTGAGCTTTTTCTCTGCAGTTCTTTTTATGTTCCATTTAGATTTATTTTCTAATGTTGAGGATTATAGAAGTGATCCCAGGGCTTCTCCATCTGTTTTGTCACAGAATTCCTCACTGAATGTATAAGAAGTCACAGGAAGGAACACAATTGGTAGGTGTTGGAAAGGATAAGAAAATACGAGCAATCAATTATTTAAATGAGCACAACTGAGCTTAGAATGCCTAAAGGAAACTGTGTGACAGATTTAAATGGAACCTGGGGAGACGTTTCTAGCAATAATAGCATTCAAAGGATGACATCCTGGGAACTAGATGTTAGAACTTGTTCCAGAGACAAGAGCCTGGGAGCTTAGGAAAAGGAAGCTATGACTGCTGTTTAAAGGAGAAATATAAAGTACACAACAGGCCAAATTTAGTTCAGAGAGCACGAAGGGGGTGCATCTCTCTTGGAAGTGTCTGGTTTCATTCTTCTTCGGTTAGGTCAATGTAAACTAGGAAAAACTTGACTTAAGTCACTGCAGTGTCACTCGTAAAGCTGGTTGTGAGATCAGAACTAGAGGCTAGATCTTTAGCTAATGAAAATTAGTACAGCCACATGGAAGTGAATGGAACTACATGTTTGCAACACATCAGCTGAAACTTTGCCCTCAAATCTTTTGGTAAAATGCTACAGTGACTTCAACCGTGGTGCAAGTTGCCTGTTGGGAGCCTGATACTGATATAACTTATACCAATGTAACTTGAATGGACCAGATTTACTGCATAGCTTTGGTTCAATAGCTGCTTGTATCACTACAGCAGAGCAAAGCAGTTAGGCTGTACCAGTGAATTCGTCCATATGTGTCGAGAGTAGTGCAGCTTGCACTGATTTGTCATTCAATGAATGCTCAAAACCAAAACATAGGGTGTCAGAAAATCAACTAGCAGGAGCAGTTAACATAAAGAAGGGGACATTCTCCTCTGTTACACCAGTGTACCTCTGGAGAACCTCCACTTGTTTTTGTGGCCACAGTATTTTCCTACTTGACCATTGGAGGAAGAACTGAGAAGAATTAGAATTTGGCGTTCAGTGCACAGTGAAAGACCCATCTCTTTTCTTATGCTTCTTCCTAATGAGGGTAGAAGAGACATTTTTTTTTCCTGTAATTTATATTTTGGAAGTAGGAGCAATAAGAGTCTTTGGATGCAGTACTTGGTATTTTCAGTACAATAGCAGTAAATCCTCATTATGGACACAATTCTGAAGACTTGTAGAACACCACACTTCTGTTGATTTCAGTGAGATGTCTCCATGTGGTGAGATTAAAGAATTAGGCCGATAATGTTGGTGTTGGTCCTGCTTTGAGCCGAGGATTGGACTAGATGACGTCCTGAGGTCTCTTCCAACCCTAATATTCTATGATTCTATGAAAGAGGAATCTGAACTATTATCAGCAAGATACCAAGAATTATTGGGAATTATTGACTACTGTAGAGAAACTATATAGTCCAAATTGCTCTAACCCTTTGTATGAAAGGAGATGAGAGTGTCAGAATTTATCCTTTAGTGGTTGGAATGTATTTGAGACTTTTTTTTTATTTCAGAAGGTTGAGAAACTACTAGCAGAGAAGCTGTTCTAGATTTGATTTTGACAAATAGGGAGGAAATGGTTGAGATTTTGAAAGTGGAAGGCAGCTTGGGTGAAAGTGATTATGAAATGGTAGAGTTCATGATTCTAAAGCAGAAGTGGGCAAACTACAGCCCATGGGGCACATCTGGCCTGCAGAACTGTCCTGCCTGGCCCTTGAGCTCCTGGCCAGGAAGGCCAGAAAGCAGGCCCCTCGCCTGCTGTCCCCGCTCCCCCGCAACTATGCTGCCGTGCAGGCAGCACTCTGGGCAGCAGAGCAACTCGCTCCTGCCAAGCAGAGTGGCAGCATGTCTAACTCCAGCCGGGCAGTGCAGTTGCCAGACATACTGCTCTGAGCAGCATGGTAAGGGGGCTGGAGGGCTGGATAAGGGGAAGGGGTTTCTGGAGGGCAGTCAGGGGACAGGGAACAGTTCAATGGGACAGAGATTCGGGGGGGGAGGAGAGGGCAGGAGATGGGGAACAGGGGGGTTGAATAAACTTGGAAGTCCCAGGGAGGCTGTCAGGGGGTGGGAGTGTGGATAGGTGTTAAGAGATGGGGAACGGGGGGCTGGATAGGTGTGGGGTCCCAGGGGAGCTGTCAGGGAGAAGGGGTGTGGATAGGGCTCAGGGAAGTCAGGGGACTGGGAACAGGGGGTTGGATATGGGTGGGGTCTCAGGGTGCAGTTAGGGGACAAGGAGAAGGGGGAGTTGGATGGGTCGGCGGTTCTGAGGGGGGCAGTCAGGAGGCAGGAGGTGGGAGGAGGTGGATGGGGTGGGGGCTAGGCTGTTTGGGGAGGCACACCCTTCCCTACCTGGCCCTCCATACAGTTTTGCAACCCCAATGTGGCCCTCGGGCCAAAAAGTTTGCCCACCCCTTTTCTAAAGAATAGTAGGAGGAAGAACAGCAAAATAAAGACAATGGATTTCAAGAAGGCAGACTTTAGCAAACTCAGGAAGGCACTAGGTAAGATCACATGGGAAGCAAGTCTAGGGGGAAAAACAATTGAAGACAGTTGGCAGTTTTTCAAAGAGACATTATTAAGGGCACAAGAGCAAACTATCTCACTGCGTAGGAAAGATAGGAAGTATGGCAAGAGACCACTCTGGCTTAATTAGTAGATCTTCAATTATCTGAAACTCAAAAAAGAGTCCTACCAGAAGTGGAAACTAGGTCAAATTGAAAAGAATGCATATAAACAAATAGCACAAGTATGTAGGGACAAAAATAGAAAGACCAAGGGACAAAATGAGATCAAACTAGCTAGAGACATAAAGAATAACAAGAAAACATTTTAAAATATATTAGAAGCAAGAAAAACACCAAGGACAGGGTAGGCCTGTTACTCAATAAGGGGGATGAAACAATAATATAAAATGTGGAAATGGCAGAGGCACTTAATGATGACTTTTTTTCTTTTTTCACCAAGAAGGTTGGTAGTGATTGAATGTCTAACATACTGAATGCCACTGAAAACGAGGTAGGATCAGAGGGTAAAATAGGAAAAGAACAATTTAAAATTTACTTAGACAAGTTAGATGTCTTCAAGTCACCAGGGCCTGATGAAATGCATCCTTGAATACTCAAGGAGCTGACCGAGGAGATATCTGAGCCACGAGCAATTATCTTTGAAAAGTCATGGAAGATAAGAGAGATTCCAGAAGACTGGAAAAGGGCAAATATAGTGCCAATCTATAAAAAGGGAAATAAGGACAACCTGGGGGAATTATAGACCAGTCAGATTAACTGCTATACTTGGAAATATAATCAATTTGCAAACATCTAGAAGATAATAAGTTGATAAGTAACATTCAGCATGGATTTGTCAAGAAGAAATGATGTCAAACCATCCTGATAGCTTTCTTTGATAGGGTAACAAGCCTTGCGGATTGGGGGAAGTGGTAGACATGGTATATCTTAACTTTAGTAAAACTTTTGATAGTGGCTCAAATGACCTCATAAACTATGGAAATGCAACCTATATGGAGCAACTATAAGGTGGGTGATTAACTGGTTGGGAAACTGTTTCCAGAGAGTAGTTATCAGTGGTTCACAGTCATGCTGGAAGGACATAATGAGTGGGGTTCCACAGGGATTAGTTCTGGGTCCAGTTCTGTTCAATATCTTCATCAGTGATTTAGATAATGGCATAGAGAGTACACTTACAAAGTTTGCGGACCGTTCCAAGCTGGGAGGGTTTCAAGTGCTTTGGAGAGTAGGATCAAATTCAAAATGATCTGGACAAACTGGAGAAATGGTCTGAAGTAAATAGGATGAAATTCAGTAAGGACAAATGCAAACGTTCCTTCCACTTAGGAAGGAACAATCAGTTGCACACATGCAAAATTACTGCCTAGGAAGGAGTACTGCGGAAAGGGATTTGAGGGTCATAGTTAATTCATAGAATCGTAGATGATTAGGATTGGAAAAGACCTCAGGAGGTCATCTAGTCCAACCTTCTGCTCAAAGCTGGACCAACTCAAACTAAATTAGCCCAGCCAGGAGTTTGTCAAGCTGGGCCTTAAAAACTTCTGAAGATGGAGATTCCACCACCTCCCTAGGTAACCCATTCCAGTGCTTCACCACTCTCCTAGTGAAATAGTGTTTCCTAATATCCAGCCTAGACCTCCCCTACTGCAACATGAGACCTTTGCTCCTTGTTCCGTCATCTGCCACCACTGAGAACAGCCAAGCTCTATCCTCTTTGGAACCCCCCTTCAGGTAGTTGAAGGCTGCTATCAAATCCCCCTTACTCTTCTCTTCTGTAGTCTAAATAAGCCCAGTTCCCTGAGCCTCTACTCATAAGTCATGTGTCCCAGCCCCCTAATCATTTTTTGTTGCTCTCTGCTGTACTCTCTCCAATTTGTCCACATCCTTTCTGTAGTGGGTGCCCCAAAACTAGACACAATACTCCAGCTGTGGCTTCACCAGTGCTGAATAGAGGGGAATAATCTCTTCCCTCAATCTGTTAGCAATGCTCCTACTAATGCAGCCCAATATGCTATTAGCCTTCTTGGCAAGACGGGCACACTATTGACTCATATCTAGCTTCTTGTACACTATAATCCCCAGGCCCTTTTCTGAAGAACTGCCATTGAGCCAGTCAGTCCCCAGTCTATAGCGGTGCATGGGATTTTTCTGTCCTAAGTGCAGGACTCTGCACTGGTCCTTCTTGAACCTGGTAAGATTTCTTTTGGCCAGTCCTCCAGTTTGTCTAGTTCACTCTGGACCCTATCCCTATGCTACAGCATATGAACCTCTCCCCCCAGCTTAGTGTCATCCGCAGACTTGTTGCGGGTGCAGTCCATCCCATCATCCAGATGATTAATAAAGATGTTGAACAAAACCAGCCCCAGGACTGATCCTTGGGTACTCCACTTGATACCTGCTGCCAACTAGACATTGAGCTGTTAATCACTACCTGTTGACACTGATGATCTAGCCTGCTTTCTCTCCACCTTATAGTACATTCATCCAATGTATACTTCTTTAACTTGCTGGCAAGAATACTGGACAACAAGATAAATATGAGTCAACAGTGTAACATCTGGGATGTATTAGCAGGAGTGTGGTAAGCAAGACATGAGAAGTAATTTGTCCACTCTACTCTGCACTGATTAGGCCTCAGTTGAAGTATTATGTCCAGTTCTGGGTGCCATATTTCAGGAAAGATGTGAACAAATTAGAGAATGACCAGTGAAGAGCAACAAAAATGATAAAAGGTCTAGAAAACATGCCCTATGAGGGAAGATTGAAAAAAATTGGGTTTGTTTAGTCTGGAAAAGAGAAGACTGAGAGGGGACATGATAGCAGTTTTCAAGTACATAATATGTTGTTACAAGGAGAGGGAGAAAAATTATTGTTCTTCCTCTGAGGATAGGAGAAGAAGCAATGGGCTTAAATTGCAGCAAGGGAGGTTTAGGTTGGACATTAGGAAAAACTTCCTAACTGTCTGGGTGGTTAAACACTGGAATAAATTGCCTAGGGAGTTTGTGGAATCTCCATCATTGGAGATTTTTAAGAGCAGGTTAGACAAACACCTGTCAGAGATTGTCTAGATAACACTCAGTCCTTCCATGAATGCAGGGGACTGGACTAGATGACCTCTGAAGGTCCCTTCCAGTCCTATAGAGTCTATGATTCTGCTACATTAATGGAAAAATGTAGTCGCCTTCTAAGGGTACATCCAGACTACCCGCCGTATCAGCGGGTAGAGATCGATTTTTCAAGGATTGATATATCGCGTCTCATCTAGACGCGATATATCAATCCCCAAACGCACTCCTGTTGACTCCGGAACTCCACCGAAGTGAGCAGCGGTAGTGGAGTTGACATGGTGAGCCGTGGACGTCGATCCCGTGCCATGAGGACCTGAGGTAAATTGATCTAAGATACTTCGACTTCAGCTACGCTATTCACATAGCTGAAGTTGCATATCTTAGATTGATACCCACCCCCAGTGTAGACCAGCCCTAAGTGACCCAAGAGATTACTCAAAGAGCATAAAGCCTAGTGTACATGGTGTGTGCCTTTTTGTTTATAAGTACCTGTGGTAAAACCCTGTGGGACTGGACACTTATTCAGATGAGTCACATTTGTGGTGTCACTAATCCACCATTTTTTCTAAAGAAAATCTTAATGATCATTAATTATTTATTTTGTCTTTTGCAATAGAGCCCTAACAATTCCAGTTTGGGATCAGGGCCTAATTGTACTAGGCACTGTACTAACTAATAACACAAAGACAATTCAATGACTTAGGAAGCTCACATATATGGACAATATAAACAAGGTGGGGGGAAAAGCTGAAGAAAAGGGAATGGTAGAGACAGATGTGTTTCCATAAGCAGGGCTGGTGCAAGGATGTTTCGTGCCCTAGGCGAAATTTCCACCTTGCACTCTCCCCCCTTGCACCCGTGCCCTGAGGCGCACTCCTCCCCGTGGCAGCTCCCCCTCTCTGCCCTGAGGTGCCCCCTCTGTGGAAGCTCCCCACCCCACACCCTGAGGCACCCCCCCACTCCCCAGCTCACCCCTAAGCTGATTGGTGCCACAAGCCTGCGAGGCAGGAGAAGTGAAGCAGCTCAACCCTGCCCCCACCTCCTTCCTGAGCATGCCGTTGCTGCTTCACTTCTCCCGCCTCCCAGGCTTGTGGCACCAATCAGATTAGGCACCGCAAGCCTCGGAGGCGGGAGAAGTGAAGCAGCCACAGCGTGCTCGAGGAAGAGATGGGGCAGGGGTGAGCTGGAACAGGGAGTTCCTCTGTGTGCTGCGTCCCCTCCCTTACTTGCTGCAGGCGGCCCCCCTCATGTTCCTCTGCCCCAGCTCCCTCTGCCGTGGTCACTGCTGAAGAAAATAGCGCCCCCCCCAAATCCTAGTGCCTAGGCGGTCGCCTAAATGGTTGCACTGGCCCTGTCCATAAGGTAATATGTCTGACAAAAAAGCATTTCACTGAGGAAAAAACAAAAAAAACTTTCTAAAAGCATGGAGATGCAGGCTTTCACTTGTGCCAGTCGAGGGAAGCTCCATTGTATACAGGAGCAGAATCAGCCAAGAAAGAGTACAATGCCTAGAAAACTAACCATGTTAGGAAATCAGACTTGGGATAACATTCTAAAAAAAGTCAAAGTGACCTAGGCTCCTAAGTCCAATTTTCAAATGAAACTTGTGCTCCTGAGTGCCTAATGCCCAGATCCACAAAGGCACTTTGATTCCCAAATCCCAGATATAATTACTACTCTGGTCTACAAAACCCCTGCTCAGGTTCTGCCTAACCTTGTAAAGCTCCCTAGGTAGCTAAGATTCTGCCTCTGGGTATGTGCACTGCCACAACAGGCAGGTGCCCAGATACCTTTCTGTACCTAAGCCATGGTGCAATCTTCACACTAGGTGACCATAGGTGGAGGAACCCTGTTTCACCTGTGGGGCCCAATCCAGTTGATGTTTGCTGAGCACATCTACCAGATCAGAGCCCATTCAAAATTCAGCAGCAGTGAAGGCATTGGTGCTACTGCCAGTGCCTTCCTTATAACTTTTATCCTAATGATTAGAGCACTCACATGGAATGTGGGAGATGCAGGTTCAGTTCCCCTCTCTGCTTTAAGAGCAGAGATAGAGTGAGACCCACATCAGAATATCCCATAGCCCAGTTGTCATAAACAGATAGTTAAGGGTTAATGGTTCTTTTACCTGTAAAGGATTAAGTTCACCTAGCCTAGCTGACACCTGACCAGAGTAACCAATGGGGGAACAAGACGTTTCAAAAGGAAGGAGGGAAGTTTCCTTTGTTTAGAGTCAGTTTCAGTTCAGCTGGAGTGAAAAAGATCAAGGAACCAGCCTCTTATCAGAGTAGTAAGTTTTAGAAAAGAATAAATAGGTTTATGTTTATTTTCTTTTTGTAACTTGTCTTGGCAATAGGGGAATAATCATAATTGGGTATTCTTGTGTTTACTAAGGGTTTTGCCCAGGGGAAAGTTTTGGGGGGGAAGACAGAGTTTTCCAGGTGACTCAAACATTTGGATGATGGCAGCCTACTGATCTAAGCTGTTAATTAAGCTTAGGAGGTTCACATGCAGGTCCCCACATCTATACTCTAACTTTCAGACACCAGTAATTAGGGCACTCTTCTCAGAGATGGGAGACCTCTGTTACAATCCTTTCAGCCCATCAGGCAGAAAGGGAATTGAACTTGTATCTCCCACATACTGTTTGAGTGCTCTAATCACTGGGCTAAAAGTAACAATTGAGGAAGTGGCACCACCACCTCTTCCTGTGGCAGTTCTAGCAAGAAATAGCCCAGACTTAGGTGCCAAAGCCCCACAGAGGGGCATGTTGACATCTGCTGTCAGCTAGCTTAGGTGGGGAGCTGCCTAGCGTGCTGGCTTCTGTGGATCCCATTCTTAGGTGCTTATCTTTCCCAATAATTGTATAGGAAGCCTGGGTGCTGAACTTGAGCTTTGTGGATTACAGTGATTTTTCTAGGTGTCTAAAACATAAATGTTGCAATGATGAGCATCACAATGCCTGAGTCCTTCTGGGAATCTGGGTCCTAGTCACTTTCTACAATGGGACTTTGGCTCCTGAGACATGCAGGCATTTTTTAAAATGTTACCTTTGAACTATTGCTGGACATGTCACAGTGGCTCACTCTCTACTGCCCTTTTCACATAATTTTGGGTGAAAGTATTAATTTAAAATGCAACGTAACTAAATTAATATTGAATATGTCTTTGCTAATATTTAGGTCAGTTGTTATAGGGAAGCAAAGCTGTAAGTAGAAATGTTATAGATGTACAACTATTCTCAGCTACATATCAGTCACTGGATACATGTCATCACTATGGCCGATGTATCTGAGAGGACATACACTTACAAACAAATGGCAAGCCAAATACTGCCAATAGGTACAGTGAAATAAGTGAGCAATAATGCCACTGATTTCAGTGAAATTTCTCTGAATTTACACCTGGGTATTAAGGATATCTTTTCTTAACATCCAGAATCCAGTGAATAATTAATTACCTTAACTAAAATGTATAAACAGTTTGTCTATTTGGTATCTGTCTATTTAGCAATTTAAAATACATACATTTAATTAACAGATGCATGTACCTAATCATGTTTTTCTCTCCCATTATAATATAATGTTTCTTTGTGTATATTTTAAAACACAATAAAAACTCAGAAAAGTTACAGGTGTTGTCAAGAGGTGTGTTGTCAGATGCTACCGGTGTGGTGCTTTGCTCTCTCCTTGTTGGTATTACTCGGCTGCGTGCGTGTGTTCCCTCTGTGTGCTGCCCCAGCTCTGCGCAGCTAGCTGATACAGCAGACCCGAAGAGAACCCCCAAAGACCACAGAGTCTAGTAAGGTACGAAGGCACGTCGGCCAGGTTTATTGCCGTATTGGATACAGTAGTAGTTCTTCGCAGATTACTTAGTCTACCGAGCATATTACAAATATGTACCCACGGTCAATGGACTCGGCTCAGTTAGTGGCGGGACTTTCCACTGCCCCCTCGGCCGGACAAAGACATCACCCCAGGGATACATTCTTATACACAGGTACAAACAAGTTACACATCACTCCTGACGTATTGAGGTGCAACCCCTCTACGTAGTAAGGTGCCGCCTCTCACCTTGTACATGTTGGTTTGAACAAAACAACTCTATCCATCATATTACCCTTTTGCCCCTGTCATTGGGATGGGTCGGCCTGTTTCTTGTTATCTGTATGGAATGTGCAAGTATGTGAATGTTCTGATCTCTAGTGTTCAGTACCTTTTAGGTACGTATCTTCTTGCAGCATCAGCCCTTTCCTTGCCAGCTTCTGTGAGCAGAGCCTGCCTCTGGCTCACAGCTTAACTTTGCTTTATGTTAGCAAAGGCTTAACCATTACTTTAGTTCGGGCCTCAGGCCTCATACTGGGCCTTTATCAGGGCCTTCACTTACTACAACAGGTTTTATCAAATCAACTTCTCCAACAAAATGGGGACAAAAATAAGAGCAGAGTGAAGTTATAAAGAATAGGCATGCCTTTTATGGGGTTCTGGTAATTGAGTGATGTTGTCAGCAGAAAGATGGAGCCATCTCTCTTTTCTCAGATATAGCCATTGGAGGTCATGTTGGAAGAAGGTAAGATTTCCCTCTTTTGTTGTGGGAAAAGCCAGCAGATGCAGTGTTAGATGAAGAGATCCAATTCAGGGTACTCAGTTAAGCCCTAGAAATATCACCCATCCTCAGGATCAGTAGATCTGACACCCCCTACATCCATAAATTTAAGTAGAAAATAAAAAAAAGTACAGACACACTGCCAAAGCAACAAAAGCAAAAACAAGCCACATCTTGCAGACCACATTGAGTTTTTAACTTCCCTAGTCCAGAGAAAGTTACTAGACTTTTCATAGCAGTGCATCCTGAGTTTTACAGAAGCCTTTTTAACACAAACAATATTGATTCAAATCCTACATAACCTTGGGCAACACAAAACAGACTGAACCATGCCAGTGAAAGTTTAACAAATTTCCCAGACTGCATTAGCCTTTTTTTTGCATGACTTTGGTTCTTTGAGATTAGACTGACTCATGATTCTGTGGTGATAATCCACGGTCCAAAGGCTTTAAACCTGTTTCAGTCTGCCTCCCGAAGGCAGGTTGGTCCCATTGTGACAAGAGCTGCTGACTTAATCTTAACCATGTCTTTTTTAATCTGACCACCCAGAAGACTAAACCTGTCTTAACCTGCTGAGTTCTTTTAAGATATCACACCTCTTCCTGGCTGGACTGCTCTTTTTCTAACTTTTAAAATATCTAGCTATCTAGCTATGAAGTGTTTTGCATTGGATTACAGTATATGATATGTATTAAGGGGCAAATCTAGCCCTTCCTGGGGCAGAAGAAATGAACAATGGGAGAGGTGACCAAGAATCTGGTGCACACATCCTCCTGTCCACCCAAAGAAGTTGCATGAGGGCCCATAGAGACTAGGCTGACAGTTTAGTGAAGTAGCCACTGTGAAATACCTTCTCAGCTGCTCCACAGCAGAGGCATCATTTGCTATGGGGAAGGAGGGGAACTTCACTGCCTCTGGTCTTGGTTTGCCCTGCCTATCAGACTTTTCATAGCTCCTCACTCGTTAGCACTCTGGTCACCCTGGGCCTGTGGGGGCTGCTATGGGCCAGGCCTCCTAATTGCAACATTGTCAGTGCCACCCCTCTCTCCCTGCCAGCTGGATAAGAAGCAGCAGTGGCAGCCTGGGCTGGAGTTGAGTGCAGCATAAGTTAAGCCCCAACTTCTGCATCAGGCCCGCCATCAGTGAGACACTTACTCCTAGCCCACCGCTGCCCCTACTTCCCAGGATAGGACTAGTTTGCCACCTCCCCAGTCCACTCTGGAGGAGGGATAGCTCAGTGGTTTGAGTATTGGCCTGCTAAACCCAGGGTTGTGAGTTCTATCCCTGAGAGCACTATTTAGGGATCTGGGGCAAAAATCTGTCTGGGGATTGGTTCTGCCTTTAAGCAGGGGGTTGGACTAGATGACCTTCTGAGGTCCCTTCTAATCCTGATATTCTAGGATTCTAGGAACGGGTTTACTATTCCCACCCACCACCCCGAGCAGCTGCGGCATCATCCAGGGGTGAAAGTAAAAATGCTGACACAACTTTGCCTCTGTCCCTGCTCAGAATTTTTCTAAAATGATGCCTCTACTCCACAGCCTGGGTACCATGGTAGGTTTCCTCCCGTCTGCTCAGTGCTAAGCCCAGCTGTGCAGGTCAGGCACTGGGAGCTGGATTTATCTCTAATGGTGAAATCAAAACAGTTTTCCGCAACAAAAAGCTTACCTACATTCTGCAGACCTAGGTCTTATTGATGACTTCCTTGGAGTCCAAGAACTGCATCCAAATTGCACAAACAATTACAAAATTGTTATCCAAGCATTTGCATTGTACTTTTCTTAGTGCTTGGTGAATTCCATCAGCAATAAAACATTGCAATTGATCACATCTGTTCTCTCTCTTCTGTTATGGGGGGAGCTGCTGTCTATCATACTGCTCTGAGTTCTAGTCTTTTTAACTGATGATAATGTCTACTTACATGAAACAAAGCCATCAGTCACTAGGATGTAGTGTACTGCTACCTGGAAAACATAGCCATCTGAGTATTAATCTTAAAATATACACTGAAAGCACTAATATTACCAGTGATGTTTGGCCATGAGGCCTTCATATGGACCAATCTGTGAAGTATAGCAGATGTCTCACGAGAAAGACTTTCAGGTCAAAATATACCTCAGAATTATTTTCCATTTACAATGTATCTTTAACTAACCCTTTCCCCCATCTGCAATTCTGATACTTTGCTGAAAAACATTTGCTTGCTTTGTCATTTGATTAAGGATACCCAACACAAACTGTATAGATCTTAGGTCCCCCTTATGGCACCTGTTACTGTCTCACAGTCTTTAATAGATCAGCACAATACCATGTGAGTAGGACACTACTCTTGACCCTGTTTTACAGATGGGGAGCTGAGGCACAAACAGATAAAGTGATTTACCCAAAGTCTAGGGTAGAGCAAGAAATTGAACCCAGGTCTCCAAGTCCTTCACTCGCATCCTAACCACCAGACCCCATTAATTATGTAATTGGGTTCTTGTAAGTATATTATTTGCACCCCAAAGATGGTAACTCACACTACTTAGCACATATTTATTGTTTTTATATGTTCAGATGCTACACAATGGTTAACATATCCTCATTTATTAGAAAGTATCATTCTGATACTCCAGCAAAGGAGTACAAATGATAAACTAAAATGAAGGAAAATATGGCCTACTGGTTTCACATAAGTTAAATGGCATGAAAACAAAAGACAGTTTTTGTCTACATCCTCATATATATCAGACAGTGGATTTATGTAGTACATCACTCTTACACTGTATTATATACAGTCCTGTCTTATGATTCCTCACATTTCAAAAGGAAATAACTCTGGGTTAGATATCTATCTGTTACTGTAATCATTTGAACAAGAATATAAAATTCAAATTGACAGATATTGTATGGATCTGTGTCTGATCTCAGTGAAAAGACTCATAATCGCCAGACAGGGCTTCAGGGGAAAATCCAATTCACACAGCCATGGAAAGACAATAGTCAAGTTCCCATGGCTATTCAATTCTCCTCAGCACGATGGACAATGCCCTATGATCCTGCATATTCTCTGAATACAAAACCCCATCAACTTCACCCTGAGTTCTACAGAGGAAGCACACGCAGTCCGATATGCAATGGTGTTTGAAGACCATTGTTAAAATGCTATGCTGGTAGGGTTTCTCGTTCCTAAGGAAATATTATTTTAGAGCTGAAGATTGTGGAAGTGAAAAAAAAATAAATGCAGGAATACTGGGCCAAGGGCAATTTCTGCTCCTTTCCTCTGCAGCTGTTAATAGCATAATTATTTTCATTTTCATTGACAGTGACTCAATTCTAGAATTTGTCTAAAATTAACATGTGCTCCTACTGTATTCCTCCACCATCTGTACCATAGCTTTCGCTGTATGTTCCATTGGATCATTGACTCTATCAAAAGTATAATTGCTCCCACTAATAAATAATTAGCAGGAAATGAATTCTGTTGCAATTATTTAAGGTGTTGCTCTCTGTCTCTGTCTCTTTCTCTCTCTGGTAATACTGATGATTTTTCTTTGGATAATTTCTCTGAAATCCACATCCACACAGTCCATGTATTTGTGCCATCTCACTGATAATTCAGGATCTGGAATCAAAGAAGCCAAAACCAAACTCTTTTCTTTCCTTATACAATAAAAAGTATCCATAGATGGCTGTGGAGAAGGAGTAGGACCATGGCTTCCATGTCCACACTCTCTTGCTCCAGATAATATGCACCCTTAGAAATACTCAGAGGAAGCAGTGAAAGTTTTTTGTGTGGCATTTCTGGGGCTAGGAGGCAGCAGAAGTGTTTACAGTTTACAGGCACAAATGTTTGCAGAAAATAAATCTGGAAGCACATATCAGTATTTGTGATTGGTGTACCTGCGTGCTCATACAATCAGGAATGAGAAGCAATATCATATGACTTCTGGAATCAGTCATGACAAAGCAAAACAGTGCACATTTAGATTACCTTTGATCAAGCAATAGATTATTTCTATTTTGTTTTAATTGAATAAATTTGAGTAATGAATCCATTCACAGAACATGCCATCTGTTCAAGGATATTCTGCAAGCAGGCTAAATTAATTGAATAAACAGTTTACTGCAGATTATTTGGTCCACTCTGCATAGCACTCAAAGCGCTTTGCAAACAGTAATTTAATTAAGTTGCACAACTCCCTGTTGAAGGAGGTAAACACTCTTATTCTAGATGGGGAGACTAAGGCTTTGTCTATATTACCAAGTTTTGTCACCAAAAACTGTCTTTTGGAGACAATACAGTGACAGCATACACACTGCAATGCGACTTTTGTCGGGAAAAACTCCCAGTTTCGGCAACAAAAAATTTTCACCCTACGAGAGACTTTTTTCTTTTCTCCTCCCTTTATAGTTGACAAAGAGCCACTGTAGACACTGCTGTTTGTTTTGTTGACAGAACTGGCTTCCGCCAGTATCCCACAATGCCTGCCCTGATCTCTCTGCTCAGTGTTTTGATCTCTGCTGCCCTGCAGGCATGCGTCCCTCCCCTTTCAAAGCTGCAGGAAGTATCTGACAGCTGAGTGTGCTGCTCTCTTTGGGGAACAAAGAGCTAGTCATTGGAATGCTCCTGTTCTGCCCCGCACTAGGAACACAGCATCAGGAATATTGCTGCCCCAGGGATGCGGGGAGGACAAACTGCTGCACTGCTTTGACATTCCTCAGCAGGGAGAGCTCACATAACTACTCATGATGCCACTCCCACTCCAGGCAGCTGAGGAGGTTGTGGGAGAACTCAGAGGGAATCCTCCCAAGATGTGCAGCGTGGGATACATGCCCACAGTGCTTTGCTCACACTGTTGATGATAGTGCCCACAATATGGACATGATCTGTTGACAGAGGAAGCAAGTGTGAACACCCTTTGGTGATTTTTGTTTTGTCAACTTTTGGGCGTCAACATAAGTTTTATCAACAAAACTTAGTAGTGTAGACAAAACCTTAGGCATGGAGGGGGGGAGGGGGAAAGAAGGGGGGGTTGACATAGCCAAAGTTGCACAGGAAGTCTGTTGTAAACAGTGGGGCTCCAAAGCAATGCAGCCCATTCCAACAGCGTAAACACAGCTTGGAATAGTTAGTCAAATCCTCTTGGGGTTTGGGAGAAGTTGGGAGGAAGAACACTATTAAACTAGCCCTGTTCGCACACTTTCACGCTAATACAAGAACCAGATCCAATCTTCATTGATAAATAATGAGTTCACAGTCTAGTCTCACATTGGATTACACCACCTGGCTTATACTCTGCAAATCTGTTTGTCAAGGACATCTTTGAGTGGATGAGATCCAAGCTGGCCCACTATAATGGGAGTTTGCAATTACATGTAAGGTGATCTCGTGCTTCTCCTTCTGCCTGAAAACGTTAAATATGCATTTGATTTTGAGATTGGACATTCCTCCCTCTCCCACCTTGAAAAAAAAATAGTCTCAAGGAAAGAATGAAAAGGATCTAATAATTAACCTGATACTTGGCCAACAGCGATGTAGTTCAGAGGTGACAGATGTTATAAAAACAGAAAACTAAATGGCCCAACAAATTGCATCTGAGGGAAATCCAAGAAAGTCACTAAATTATGAAAAATGAAATAAATATTTTATACTGCTGGAAAAGAGCTGAAAACTACCAATAGAATTTATTTACAGAATTACTCATAAATAATTGCATTCCTTCCATATACAGTATACATGTATAGTGAACTAAGAATTAGATTTTCATTAGTGTATATGAAACTAAAACAAGGACTCTGCACTGAAGATCTTATAAACTAACTGTCAAGCATACAGCCGTATTTCAGGGAACTGAAGGCATTACTGATGAGAAACAGCTTCATGCCACAAGAGTGAGGGTTTCCAAGTAGCAGCCGTGTTAGTCTGTATCTGCAAAAAGAACAGGAGTACTTGTGGCACCTTAGAGACTGACAAATTTATTTGAGCATAAGCTTTCATGGGCTACAGCCCACTTCTTTGGATGCATAGAATGGAACATATATTGAGGAGATACATATACATGTACGGAGAGCATGAAAAGGTGGGAGTTGTCTTACCAACTCTGAGAGGCCAATTAAGTAAGAGAAAAAAATTGTTGAAGCGATAATTAAGGTAGCCCAGTACAGACAGTTTGATAAGAAGTGTGAGAATACTTACAAAGGGAGATAGATTCAATGTCTGTAATAGCTCAGCCATTCCCAGTCTCTATTTAAGCCTAAGTTGATTGTATCTAGTTTGCATATCAATTCCAGCTCAGCGGTTTCTCCTTGGAGTCCGTTTTTGAAGCTTTTCTGTTGCAAAATGAGTGAGAGTGTTATCTGAAGAAGAATAAAAAGGGTTCTGAGCAGTGAAGGAGTGGGAAACCGCAAGTTATTTATGTGAGGACTTCTGGGATTTGCGGAATAGTTGGCAGGATCAGAAGCTGCAGCAGGGAGGTCTGTGTTGCTCACTCCTGACGTGTGATGGGGCTCATGATACCACCTCTCAAAAGATTTCCTTGAATGAGAGGGCCAGTGTCAATAGCAGGAACTATACTGACCAGCAATGCCCCCAGAGGCACCAACAAGAAGGATAGGAATGGAAACCTGAGAGTTCCCCCTCTCTGAAGACTTCTAACGGTGACTGAATGACAGAGGAAGTGGGAAGGGAATACATGTATGCTATTGAATGAATGGTTCAAGATGTTTAGGATCTGTACAGGGCAGGAGTTTGGAAGGGGAACAGGGCAGGTGATATGTAGTTAGAATGGAGATGAAGTAGCTTCCACACCTGGAAACTCAGATCTGGCCCTGAGCCTTCTTCAGGTTTTGGACAAGGATTGGATTGATACAGATTTAGAGAATGGTCTCCAAACACACCAAGAGTATGTATGTGTTTGGATTTGACATCTGGATTCAGGATGATTTGTACACAAACAGAGTTGGAGTCTGCAAAAGAGAATGATGAATATGCCCTAAGGCAGTAAAAGAATTCCATTATAAAGCCTATTGATCCCTCGGGCTAAGGTTTGGAGGGAGGCTAAGCTGTGTTGCTGCATTCAGGGGTGGCTCCAGGCACCAGCACGCCAAGCGCGTGCTTGGGCCGGCAAGCTGCAGGGGATGCTCTGCCAGTCGCCACGAGGGCAGCAGGCAGGTTGCCTTCAGTGGCATGCCTGTGGAGGGTTCACCAGTCCCGCGGCTTTGGCGGACCTCCCAGAGGCATGCCGCCAAATCTGCGGGACCGGGGACCTCCCGAAGGCAAGCTGCCGAAGGCAGCCTGCCTGCCATGCTTTTGGGGTGTCAAAATACCTAGAGCCACCCCTGGCTGCATCAGGCAACAAACAGTCAATTAATGGTCTATGGCTCTGGCCCTGTGGCAGGCAGAGTAGTAAGTGATCCCTAGCCCAAGCCTTGATGCTTGGTCAGGGTAAATCACATTCAGGGATCCTGGCTAGAGTTGCAAGATGCCTGGTTTTTGACCAGAAAGTCCAGTTGCTACAATCTGTCTGCGCTGCTGCCATGGATGGAGCTGGGGTAGGAAGAGCAGTTGCTGCTGGAGTAGCTGTTGGAAATAAACTTCTGTGAGGATCTGGCTGCTTCCATGGAGAGGTACTGCCTGGGGGAGGGATCCACATCTGAAATAGGAACAGGGTCCCCAGCGCCGGCCTGTCACCTTCTCGGCCTCCCAGGGCCCCAGGTCTCTCTGAACCTTCACTCTGGGAGGGACTGTCCTGCCATACCCTGATTGGGTGGGTAGGCAGCGTCTGCATCAGCTCCTGGCAGGTAAGCCCTGGGGGTGGAAGGGAGTGAGCAATCAGTGAGGTGGGGAGTCCGTTTTTGAAACAAACAGTCTGGGGCCCAAAGTCTTCTGATTGGGACAAGCCAGAAGCAAAGCACAGGCCTTCTGGCCTGTGAGTGAATAGGCTGCCACCCCAGAGGTGGGGTTAATGGTGGAAGGGTAGGGGGACTTTGGCCCACTCTACTCCTCCCCTGGGTCCCAGACAGGGCCCTAACAGTGGCAGATGGTTTCATCACTGGGTCAGTGCGGATCCCACCGAAAAAAAGTGACTCATGCTCTTGCAACAAAACTGGACGAAAGTTTGATTTCCCTGGGCTACTTCTTACCACAGTGTGGGCAGGGGGTTCTGTAGTACAAGGGTCTTCTGTCTCCTCGCAGTACACTGCAGATGTCAGTCTCAACAACTCCTCTCCAGGTTTGGTCTCCTCCAGGGGCAAGGTACTGCACAGCGCAGGTTCTGCTCTGGAGTTCTGCAGTGGGCTGGAGACATCTGCCTCCTTCCCTGGCTTTGGCCCAACTGAGCTATAGGGGCTCTCCCTTTATACTTCTTGTCATGCCCCTTCCAGCACGGGGGACAGAGCTGGCCCACCTCCACCCACCAGAAGGAATGTAGTGGTCCCTCAGGCTCAGGCTCGGAGGGAGGCCATTTGGCCTCACTACAATAAGTTTGCATTAGGTCTTTACAGCAATGTCAATTACATCATTGCTAAGTTTACAAAGATGTCATCATGTGTGATGTTAATTGATTATACTTTCTTTCAGTGATTTACAGCCAGTCACAGCTCTGACAAGTTAATTTTGCACTAGCAATAGATACCACCTACTTTTTTATTTTGGCTTTTTCTCTAACATAGACTGAATTATTCTGTGCTTTACTATTAACTTTAAAATGTCCTATTAATTTTCCATCAACTAAATTATCACTTCTTACATCAATAATTTCAACTGGCCTGTGCTGCATGACAATTTATGCTAACAACTAGTAAAATGCTAAGTAAACCAAATGGTTCTTGCTGTATTGTCTGCCTATTGTAATATCCCCCCCCCAAAAAAATAAGTATGCAGGGGTGAATTCTGCTCACTATTAAACTGATTTAAATTCAAGTGTTACTTTGATTTACATTTGAGCAAAGGTTGGCATGTGGTGTCCAAAAAAGGCCACTTTCTAGGTATGAAACGAGAGAGAACAAGGAGTACAAGGAAACGACACAATGTTGGTCATCATGATGGGCTGTGGTCTCAGCACATCAGGAGCCTAATTATTGTCAAGATTTTTTATTAGCGTCACAGAGAAGGAGAATTTGAAGAAAGGACTTGACAGAGGCTAAACAGTTAGATTTGTGGATGTTTACATTACTTATAGACTTTAGGGTCAGAAGGGACCAATATGATCATGTAGTCTGACCTCCTGCACAAAGCAGGCCACAGAATCCTACCCATCCACTTCTATAACAA
>NC_133771.1:188170327-188196243 GCF_003597395.2 Chelonoidis abingdonii | reverse complement strand
TCAGCTATCACATCCAGAAAAATCTGAGCCCTATTATTCTTACTAGCACTTGTCCTCCAGTCTATATCTGGGAAGTTAAAGTCTCCCATGATCACACAATTCCCATTAGTGTTTACTTCATTAAAAACATTAAAGAAGGTCTTAATAGGTGGTCTGCTATGATGGGAAGATGAGCAGCTAGCACACTTCAGTGATAGTGTATCAAATATAATGCCTCCATGGACTAGTGAGTTCAACAGTTTTGTTTGTTTGTTTGTCCATACATTTGTTTATATTGCAGTAGTGCTTGTAGGCCCCATTGTGTTAGGCACTGTACACATAAAGAAAAGAGGGTCCCTGCCCCAAGAAGCATACAATCCAAGTATGAGACAAGAAGTGGCTCTAGACAGACAGTGGAAGGGCACAGGGCAACAGTATGTGCTTCACATGTAAATAAAATAGACATACACTCCTGCAGTATAAACTCTCCACTTTTTGTGCAGAAAGGGAAAATCTTTGTTTCTAAACAGAAACTCAGTTCTACTAAATGGCATTCACAGACTAGTAAATCTGATGCAGGGCATTTAAAAGCTTCATTAATCTCACTCACAGGTACCTGTCTTATCAAATATGACTTCATATCTAGTTTTCTCACTCATTTCATTCCTCCACTTTTGCTCTTTCCCCTTCATTTGTGTTGCCTGATCAATCTGAAATTTAATGAGTCTCTTTGACTTTTTAAATAGCTGTTTCTCCTTTTGCTGTTAAATGTAAGACAGATGCTGTAGGAAAATGAATGATATTGCCGTGTGATATCACTATGCAATATGAATATAAGTGGTGTGATTCTTCATTGCTGGCATAAGCCAGCATCCTGCAAATTCCTAACGAATGTCTTAAATGATTTCCAAATATCTAGGTATAGCATATTACTTCCAGTTAAAAAGTATTCTGTGAATTTACTATTCAGTGTAAAAATAAAAACATCTTGCTTAGGCTTTTCTGCATGGCATAGTAATGTATTCTATGAAGGTGTGATTTCTAAAGCCCACTAAAAGGTTACAAACATTGATTGGTCCATGTATATCCTACTGGTGCACTTTAATGTACTGCTCTTTGAAACACTACTACATTACAGCATATTAGGGAACTTTTAGTGAACATCAGCAGTGTCTATGTGCACCAATTAATGTGCAACACATTAATGTGCTTTAGAAATGATACCCCCATAGAGTGCATTACCACATTGTCTGTACAAGTGCTTAGTGCTTTAAAGGCAACAGATCAGTGTGATTAGTATGATATATCAATTCTACAATCTCCTCATGTAGTACCATTGAAAAGGGTGCTAAAAGAAGAAAGGAGGTTTCCTCTTCCCAGTGGTTCATTCATAATGCCATCAGATTGCACTGTACTTGCCTTCAAGCGGACTGACAGGTTTCTGTGCCTGTTACATTCAAATTGGTATTGGCTGGGAATAGATCAAAATATTACACCAAGACTGTCCTTTGTCACTGTGGGAACAAGTGAATGAACATGACAAAGAGCCTGACAAATGCATGTCTGTGAATTTCCATGGCTGCTTGTGTAAACTGGTGTAAGCAGAGTCAGGATGAGCTCTACCCTGACATCTGGTGGTGAATCATGGTGAGCGTGGAACAGAATTTCAGGGGCTGATTGTGTTTGCATAGGCACAGCCACCACGCCTAGCATAGCCCACGGCAGCCTAAAATGGTTACTTTAACAGCTGTGGGATCCCCCATTTCTTTGTTATTGGGGCAGGAGGAATAAAGTGTTGTCACCCTGATTATGTGAATGAGGAACTATGAAACTGCTTTATGACAGAGAGTTTGCCTATCACTTAAGGAGCACTTGCTAGACAAGGGTGATGGGTTCCACAGCCTAGTGAATTGAGAGAGGTTGGGGACAGGTGTGTGTGTGTGTGCCTCTGATGCCTTTTGAGGGTCTGGCATGCTAATTGTACCTTCTCTCTCTTTCCTCCTCTTCTCTCCCACCCCCACTGTTGAATAGCAGAGCTAATTTTGATTCTATTAGGAACCTAGCTGCTGAGCTGAATTCACTTTGGACCAACGATGCACAAGCACTGGGGCTCCCCTACTACAAGCTGAAATCATTAAAAGAGCTGAGATCACTAAGTGCTGTGTTAACTAATGGGGAAGCCAGAAGATATATTGGTAAGTGGCTGGCAGAGCAGTTTTCAGAATGGTTGGAGTGATGAGTGCAGCAGAGTGGAGCTGAGCCATTTGTGGGGACAGCTGGAGTAGTTCATGGGATGGCTGGTGGAGTGGAGCAGCTGGTGGAGCGGAGCAGTGTGTGGGATGGTTGGAGCGGCCCACGGAACAGCAAATGGAGCAGAGCGGAGCAGTTTGCAGGGACGGCTGGAAGACTGGAGCAGAGCAGAGTTGTTCATGGTGAAGGCTGCAGCAGATCTCCACGGAGAGGCAGGGCAGTCGACCTTGGCCCATGTAAGGTGCCTCTTTACACCCTGTTTGCCCCCAGTTTCCATCCAGGCTGGGGGGGTAAAAACTCTGCAGATGAACTTTTGAACTCTGGGGTGGCACTGACCAGGGACAGAGACGTTTGGGGTTGTTGGACTTTGGGGTGATTTGGACTTAAGACCCTGAAGGGGAAAGGACATTGCCAAAAGTACTTGGAGGTGTTTTTTTTTTTGCATATGGTTTGTATTATAATCCTGTTTGTGGTGTTTCTCCAATGTAATGCCATATTGTTTCCCTCTTTTAGTAAACGGATTTTGCTACACTCGGACTTCGTGCTTGTAAGTGGGGAAGTATTGCCTCCTAGAGGCGCCCGGGGAGGTGGTATGTAATTGTCCCAGGTCTCTGGGTGGGGGCTCAAGCCGGTTTTGCATTGTGTTATTGAAACAGAACCCCTAGATACTGAACCTGGCTCTTGTTGCTGCCAACTCAGAGGGGCAGAAGGGTTATACTTGGATAGGGCAGATAACCAGTGACTATCCTGATTCTGCCATTATGGTATAAAACAATGATACCAACATATTGAAACAGTAAAAAAAGTAGTATAGAGATTAAGTTCTTTGAGTAATTTAAGGCATTATTTTTCTTTAGAAGCCATTTTTTTGTCATTCTTTCATTCCTCTCTACAGTGATTCTCAACCTTTTCTGCACTGTGAGGCCATGTTGCAACAGAACAAAGATTCAAGTTATCTTTCCCAAATGGCCATAACATAAAGAAAGCCCTCCTGAGGCTACATCTACACTTTGAGCTAGAGATGTTCTTCCTGTGCTTGCATATACCTACTTGCACTAGTTCTTATCAAGGTAGCATGAATTTAAAGAGTAGTGTCGCTGTGGTAGCATGGGTAGCAGTGGTGGAGGTATGTCTCAACTGTACCAAATATGAACCTACTGTTTTCAGGCACATTTGTACTTAACATGGCTGAGCCATGCCTCCGTTGCCAATGCCATGGATTCATTGCTATTTATACTCATGCTAGCTCAATAAAGGCAAGTGCGAGTATGTGTACATAAGCAGGGGAATCACACCCCTCACTCATAGTGTAGATATAGCCTAAAAGTCTACTTGAGACTCCCTAATCTCTGAGACCCCAGTAGCAATTAGACACAAACACACCAGATGGATGTTTAGAACTAATAACAGTAGAAGGGTTTTTCTTTCAAGGATTTCTTAGGAGAAGGATTTCTAAGGCTAGTTTTGCAGAATGTTTTTTTCAGGTTTGTGAACTGGGAATGTGCTGAGGATTCCACTCAGTGGAATAGGAAGGAGAGGATAAGCCAGCAGTGTTGCTGTGGATGTGCATGACTTTTCTGGATGACTCTCAGAATTCCATGTATTATTGGGATGGTTGGTTCAGATAAAACAAGATATCCAATCTGAATTTCTGTCCATACCTCAAACACAACCCTATATGAGATTTTAAAATGTTAGATTTTTTTTCCCCCTTGCATGCCACATCACGCTGCCTGGCAACACTGATCAGGACCAGAAATGGAAGTGCAATGGAAAAGATAATTGTAGTAGGGCCAGAAGGGACCACTATGGTCAGCTAGTCATAACACATGCCATTGAATTTCCCCCTGTAAAATCTGCATCAAGCCCAAACACTTGTGGTTGAACTAAAGCATATCTAAAAAGTATATCCTCATCACTACCCTAACCAGAAATTACCAGACATGTACAGCCCAGTTATACAGACTAACTAAAGTGATGCAGATAATTTGGATAACATTGATTCTTTTAGCTGCTTCTTTTAGCTCTCTGAGATGTGCCCAGTGCCCATCACTGGTCTACATAATGCTTTCTGTTGTACAGGATCATTTAATTTCAATACAAGGAGACCAGACATCAGAGGGCCATGGATTGCAAGATGTGGACTGAGACCTGTGCACTAAATCTCTGTGGTGGCATCACAATGCCTTCTGACCAATGGTAGCCTTCTCTCGTTTGGAGGAGGGGACATGCCCATAAAAGGAAGCACTGGGTGGAAGCAGCCCTCGACTTGGGACCCCCTTCCATCCCGTTTCTGTTGCTGCAAAATTTATTTCAATAGAGTGGATTAAACTAGGAACATGTTAGGATGTTTTGAATTTTATCATCAAAACACTTGCTTTTCCTCTTTCACTGCCACTAAAACAAGATTGATGGAATGTTGCTGATTAACACCAGCTGAGAATCTGGTCCTTGATTTTGAGTTAAAGATCTAATAAGGTTACAACAACTTAAACAGTCCAGTTCCATTTTCTGTCTTCACTGATCCCCTGTTACTCCCAGTATTTTTAAGGTAGTGTGATATAAAGGTCCTTGTTAGCAATATTTCACAGGTCCTGTATAGCAGAAACAGTTAATACTGCTGCACTCTATAATATTAGCATAGTTTAGGGGCTTTGCACATAACCCCATGAATGGACACTTTCAAAACATATCCCAGTAAATGAATAATAAGGAAAAAGAAAAAAAACATGTGCTACTTAATCTTGTGTATGATACTATCAAACCTATGAAAGCAAATGACCTGCTGACAGCACCAGGTAACCCAGCTACAAAATCATTTGAGGAAACTGTAATAAAATTACAACAATGCCTGTCTCCTAAAGTAGTGGTTACAGCTGAAACATTTCATTTAAATAAACAATCTTGGGAAGCGGGTGAAACCGTCACACACAATATTGCCATCTTAAAGACTCTATCAAAATGCCTCAAGTGTGAGACGGATTTAAATAATGTAATGCGTGACAGGTTAGCATCTGGCTTCCAAAGTGAAGCAAATCAGAAAAAGTTGCTCATGAAGGTTGACTTAACAGCTGAGTTAGCAGTATTCATAAAAACTGTAGGAAAACGGCTCCCTGGAGTTGAATGCTGATGCTAAGGCCACTAAGGAGGTAGTGAAATTGACATTAAAATATAGAATAAAAAATAAATTAGTGCTGAGAAAAAGTGGCTGACAGAATGGGAAAATCCTGTCTGAGAAGCAATTTGTGCAAGTCATTCATCTATGCAAGTGCTTTGTGCTTTTTCTTCAGGGGAAAATATTTAGTATGCTCACAGATAAGAGTGAATACAAATACAGGTATGAAGTAGGCTATTCATAGAAGATAAAACTGCTAGTCATGAAATATGGATGAAGATCTGAATATGAAAAAATAACATCCTAAGGTCCAGAGCTCTAGATTGGTGCCAGTTTGCAAAATTTGAAACTGAGTTCATGTTCTGAACACCCTCAAAGGAAAGTCACACATGACTGAATCCAGGGGGTTGATTCAGCTCCCTCTCTAAATAAAGCCCCTAATCTCAAGCGTTGCAGACAGGCAAGGAGCTTGTTTATGGACTTGCATTATTCATAGCCCTTGTGCTGTAAGTTCTCTTACTTTTCCCGCTGCAAATTTGAGGCAATTCAGATTAAGCACTCTGTATCCAGACCTGTGATTTGGAATCTAAACAGTTGGGAGGAGGGAGAATTCCACTTTGGGTTCTTGGCTGCTCTGTTCTTGTGAGAATTCAGCCATCTTGTGCCTGAAATTTCATAGAAATGGGTCTGTGGGCCTGTGAAAGGCCAATGCACCATATGGCAGGCAGCAACAGCAATCTGGAGGATTGAATGGAGGATGCAGTCTGTTCATCACAATACTTTGGGGCCTTAGTGGAGAGCCTTTGAAGCCCTAACAACAGTGGTAAAGAGGGCCCATTTCCTGGTAGGTAGGGAACAGCACATGACAGAGACAGGATTATTTTATAGTTCTCTGTCTGCACAAATCAGATTCTCCAAAATCCAGCAGGTTAATTGCTACAGTGTCTAGACTGATAAAATCCGGTTGTGTGGTCTCCTGCCTACAGAGCACTCTGACTTGAAATGGAATATAGAAGGTCATATCTCGGCTACCCCATCCCTGCCCTCTAAAAGCCATCAGAGTGACATGCAATCTGTACAGCATCCAGATGTATTCACAATAATAGCAAAGAGGGTGATTCCTAAAGAAGTCTACTTCTGAACAGCAAACAGGGCACTCTCCACAGAGGATCCCAATTTAGAATGTCAGACACTGATCCTTTCTCCACACTTATGGTGCATTACTGAATGCAACAGGAGCCTGCCACTGACTCAGTATTTCCAGCACAGATCCTGCATTCCAGTGTAGGATAGGGGCCTTCTATAAACACTGTGCCCAAGTTTGCAGATTGTGTTTCACACTGGAAGTGGAATCTTTCACTGCATTTTTTCTGCACTGGTTTTCTCCTCTCTAACAGAGATCACGTAGCACCCAGAATTACATTGACAGCCAGTTACTGCCTAGATAATGGGTTCCAGTCTATAATGTGGGGACCGTTAATATATTAGGCTTCAGGTAATTATCAAGGCCTTTCACTGCACTATTGAAATATTGAATTCAAGAATATAATAGGAGCCTTTTACTGCACCATTTGCATCTATTAAAGATTGTAACTATGTATGTAGTCATCTTGCGACTGATGTGAGAAACTTGGAGGAGTGTATTCATGTAAGGCACAAGATAGGTGGACTGTTCTCCTCTGAGCATATTCAGTACTAACTCAGAGCCTGTGCCAATTCCCAGTCTGCCCTAATATCCTTGATTCAGGCTGTGGGGTGGCTGGGTCTCAATGTCCCCATGCTGCTCTGCTCTGATCTCTGGCTGCCTGTAAGCCATATCTTGACCTTATTTTCTTCCTTTTATCTCATTTCTATGTCTAGTCTTAGATGTCAACTATCCTTCCTTGTAAGGTACCCTAAGGAGGGTTTCCCTATGGGTTCTGAATTTAAAACCACAGGCTGGCATCACAATCACAAACAAGGGGCTGTTTGTTTTTTTCCCTGGAAAGGGAAAACATACCAGTTGAGGTTTTGGCATATATAGAGCCAAAACACTGCTGTCTGAGCCTATCTCAACCCCAAATAAGGTGAGACTCAGCAGTTTGGAATGAACTTCCCTTCCTTCACTGGTATTTGTTATAAGCCAGCAGTGTGGGTGAATTCAGGCAGTAATGGGCAGACCCAGGTGAGGGCCTCTGAGGTGGTAAGTCTGTCTGGAGGGGAAGTTTGGAGCAGTAGCAAATATCTAGTAAAGGATGTTGTTGTCTGAAAAGTCTGAGAGGTTCAGTGCATCCACCTCATCAGCCTGTGTCCCAGCAAATTTTTAAACCAAAAGAAATGGAGGGAGTGCTGGCTGATCCAGGGGAAGTTATAATTTACACCTCTCTGCTATCTTAGTGAATCCGGTACTCTCATAGGTCAGGGCTACCAAGTTGCTGAAAACAAGGCTGAAGCAATAGCTCATACAAATGTCTTCAAGCTGAAACAGCAAGTTTTCTCACAGCTCTAGGTGTAGGAAATAAAGCAGCACTGCTGGCATCCAACCTTTCCTGGACATGAAAAAGTAACGTCAGGGTAACAGAGAAAACAAACCAGATCATGGTGTTGGAGAGGGGAAGAGGGAGAAAGCAGTATGACTCATGGCAGATGACATGATAGTTCAAGTGACAACCCTGCATCAGTGTGTGTTGAAAGGAGATAGCAGTAGTGCAGGAACGTTCTGGCAGGAAAAATCATTGGAACTGCATACAGTGTCCATGATCCATGCTAGGAAATTCTCACAGATGTGCCAGGGTGTAATATATTGTTTGATTGGCTTGCTAATTAGTAGGTGATTGACAAGGAGGGATGACTGACAAAAGAAAACAAAGTAGTGTCCAGTCAGACATAAGAGGTATTTGCAGTCCAACACTAGGCATTGAGTAGCCATATTGCAGAGTGTCTAAACTGTGAAGTACTTAGTGCTCTAGAAATAGGTGAGTGGTAGGTAAGGTGCAGATAAGTTATTATTGCTTTTAATTTGTGTAGAAAATGGAGATCCTAACAGAGGCCTCGTGTAATGGTAACTTTCCCCAATCTGAACCGTAGAGTCCAAAAAGAAATGGGGTACCAGCATGAATTCCTCTAAGCTTAATTACCAGCTTAGATCTGATAAGCTGCCACCAATCAGGACTTGGAGTGCCTGATAAACTCTGATCTCCCCAAAACCTTCCCTGGGGACCCCAAGACCCAAATTCCTTGAGTCTCACAACAAAGGGGAATAAACCATTTCCCTTCCCCCTCCTTTCTTCCTCCCAGACCTTTCCCGCCCTGGGTACACCAGGAGATCACCGTGCTTCAAACTCCTTGAATCACAACACAGAGAAATCAGGTTTCTCCTCCCCCTTCTCCCCTCCTCCCAGGCCTTTCCTCCCTGGGTTATCCTGGAGAGATAGACAGATTCAAGCTCCGTGAATCTAAAACACAGAGGAAATTCACCTTTCCTCCCCCACTACTCCTTCTCCCTTCTCCCCACCAATTCCCTGGTGAGTACAGACTCAGTTCCTTTGCCTTAACAAGGGGAAAAAATTAATCAGGTCTTAAAGAGAAAAACGTTTAATAAAAGAAAGGAGAATAAAGATAATCACTGTAAATTCAAGATGGAATATTACAGGGTCTTTCAGCTTATAGAAACTGGAGAAAAGCCTCCTCCAGCAGAAATACTATTTAAAATACTTCCAGCCAAATACACATTAAAACTCTACCAGCCAGATACACATTTGCAAATAAAGAAAACCAATTAAAAAGACTAAACCACCTTTCGACTTGCACTTACTACTTGAATAGAAAATTAGAGCCCGTAGTATGTCCAGTCACTCTCAGATCCCAGAGAGAACACAGACAAAGAAAAGAACACACAAACAAAGACTTCTCTCCACCGACATTTGAAAGTATCTTGTCTCCTGATTGGTTCTGTGGTCAGGAGTTGCAGGTCACTGCTTGTTAACCCTTTACAGGTGAAAGAGACATTAACCCTTAGCTATCTGTTTATGACACTTAGACTGGCAAAAAGTGTCCTGGCTTGAAGGCTGGCTGATGGTTCACCACTGCAGACTGCTAGTGGTTCATAGACAATTGGTCTTATATTAAGGGTTTGATCCAAAATCTTTGAAGTCAGTTGGAATCCAACCTCCTTACTGTCTTCTTCCTCTTTTTTTTAATTTTTTTCAATTCAAATCCTGACAATGTCTTAAAGATTTGGTGTTGTTTTTCCACAGAATACCAAGGTTGGAAGGGACCTCAGAGGGTCATCTAGTCCTACCCCCTTTTTCAAAGCAAGACCAATCCCCAGACAGATTTTTGCCCCAGTTCCCTAAATGGCCCCCTCAAACCACTGAGCTATCCCTCCCTGCCCCCTTTTTTTAAAGACATGCACTAGGAATTTAGTGTTAGACAGAAATAAATTCCAAATCTTAACTTAGTCCCTATTCAGGAAGTGGCAGTCTCAGAAAAGGGACGCTTGGATTTGTGTCAGGTACAGTTTCTGCTTGCAATATTTGAGCTGACATGATTTTGTAAATGGCTTTGCAAAGAATTTTACCTCATCAGAAAGACACATTTGCTAGTGGCAAATACAAATGTACATATGAACAAAAAAAGCAGTATGAGCTTAGGAGAAGGAAACAAATAATTGTCTATTGAACCAAAATATCGAAGCAAGAGGGATGCAAAGGAAGTGAAAAACAGAAGATTAAAAGCATTTTAGCTGAGCCAGTTCAGTAGCTTGGTGGATAGTGTGCAGCACTTTGGGCATATGGTAATAAGTGGAAGTGCTGTGGAGACAATGGACAAAACTCAGACATAAGTCTGTAAGTTAATTCAAGCCACTGTAATTTACACACAGGCTTCACTAGCCTTTGGGGCAGGCTCTTAGACTCTGTGGGCCAAATTCAGAATTGGTTAGGGAGGTATCAATTTTCCAGCAATAAATGGTTGTGAAGCCAAGTGAATCAAACTAGGTCACACTGAGATTTTTTTTAGTGAAACTCACATTTTGAAAGCACCAGAAGAAGGTATAAGTTATCCCAGTTCAGACACACTTCTGAGTTTGGCAAACTGGATCCAATTTATCCCTGTCTGAAGGTAAAAACCAGTGCAAGGCCCAGGTGTGGGAAAGATGACCATGTGCCACCTTTGTTCCCACCATGCTGGGTTGAGTAGCAGAGGTGCTTCAGCCCTCAGCACAGCTTAACATAGCCTGACGAAGAGCCAATGTGAAGGGACCACAGCCTAGGAATGACTTAGGCCAGCAGTTCTCAAACGTTAGTAACCCAAGAACCCCCATTTTGATTTAACATTTTTTACACACTGTGACATTCCCCTCTGGTGTTTTCCAGACCAGTGATCTGCTAGGTCACTCCAATCCTTGACTCTGGGAGCCAGCCTTACTCTGCTCTGCTGTGAGAACCTCCACTCCTGGGCTGTTCACACACAGCCTCTGGCATGTAAACTGTTCCTTGGACTGTGCAACTGAATGATACTAGCCAATGTCTCTGTTCCCAGACACAACGCTAGGAACCTCCGTCTTGCAGTGTCCAGTTATGCCCACTGGACATGGCAAGCTTATATGAGTTTGTCAATTTAACAAAGAAATTGATGTGTACCAGGCTTGTTATCCCAAGGGAAGTCTCTGATATGCCTCAGACCAAATGCACTGCTTCAGGTAGAATAATCAAATAGCTTTATTAACCACAAAGATAGATTTTAAGTGATTATAAGTCAAAGCATAACAAGTTGGATTTGGCCAAATGAAATAAAAGCAAAATGCATTCTAAGCTGATCTTAACACTTCCAATGCCCTTATAAACTTAGATGCTTCTCACCACAGGCTGGTTGGTTGCCTTTCAGCCAGGCTCTCTCCTTTGATCAGTGCTTCAGTTGCTCAGAGGTGATGTCTGTAGATAGAAGAGCAGGGCAAATGTATCTCCCTTTTATCATGTCCTTTCTTCCCTCTTGGCTTTTCCCTCCCCCCTTCACAGTCAGGTGAGCATTACCTCATCTCAGTCCCAAACTGACCAAAGGAAGTAGGGTGACTCACTCGACAGTCCAACAGATCCTTTGTTCCAGTGAGGCTGGGTGGGTTTGTCCCATACATGCCCTGATGAGCTATGAACTGCCTCTCTGCTTCTGGAAAGTCTTTGCCTGGGCTTCCTTTAAACCATGAGGACACATTTTCAGCCTCATTACTATATACATGAAATTACAGCCTATAACATTACCATAACAACAATGCTCAGTACATCATGAGCCTTCCGAAGAAGCCCGACATGTCAAACTTCGCATTAGATATCACACAATCATAAGGATGAACATCGGGGTGTAGGGTGTTCCCCTGAGGTATAGAACATCACTTGGACCCCCCCTGCTCAACCCCAGGCCCCACCTCCACCACTCCCTAAGGTCTCATCCCACCCCATCTCTTCCCCACCTTTTTCTTCTTCTCCCCCGAGCACACCCCATCCCCTCTCCTCTCCTTCCTTCCCAGCACCTCCTGCAAACCGAGGAATAGCTGTTCAACAGCATGCAGGAGGCGCTGGGAGGGAGGGGGAGGAGTTGAGGGAGAGAGAGGAGAAGTTCATCAACATGGCCCATGACCTCCCTGGAGTACTCTCATGGACCCCCTGTTGAGAAGCAAGTCAAACTGGGGGCAGTGTTGATGGGTTTTGAACAGAGTCCAGCACAGATTGACTGAAGTTCTGATGAAAAATATGTGCTTGGTAGCTTTCTGTTTCCAGTAGCACTAGTTACCTAATTTGCTCTAATGAAAATATTTCCGTTTGTGAACTCTGATGTACTTTACGGCCTGTTTAAAATGCATTCATTGAAAATGTTGACCTAGAATGAAGTGAAATGAATAAGAAATAGATCGTTTCTAAACCAGCAATTAAAATGCAGAGTTGCTGGATGATAAGTCTCAGTTCAATGAGTGTGATGGAATTGCTAAAATGATGATGTGTACTATGAAAACTATACTTGTGCCCAGACTCCCATGTGCGAACTACCTCCAAACAGGAGCACAGGGCAATATGAAATCTAGATCTCATCTTGTAAAATCTTATGCAAGTAATTCTGTTGAAATCAACAAGATTATTCATGTGAATGAAGATCTACAGGTTCTGTATTTAAGTCTTGGTCCATTTAAAGAAAAATCTGGCTGTGCCTTCATTTAGACTCTAGCTGCTTTCATTATATTCTGCATATCATATGTTAAGGGCTAGATTTGCCATACCCCAGCACCTTATATAGTCATTTACACCAAAGCAAATTGGATATTATGTTGTTTATTTTACAGTTTACACAACAATAATCATAGAATCATAGAATCAAAAGGTTGGAAGGGACCTCATCAGGTCATCTAGTCCAACCCCCTGCTAAAGGCAGGACCACTTTCCCTAAATAATCCCAGCCAGGGTGTGGTCTAGCCGGACCTTAAATATCTCTAAAGATGGAGATTCTACCATCCCTAGGTAACCCATTCCAATACTTCACCACTCTCCTAGTCAGAAAGTTTTTCTAATATCCAGCCTCGACTTCCGCAACTGCAACTTCAAACCATTGCTCTTTGTTCTGTCCTCTGTTCACCACTGAGAACAGCCTAGCTCCCTCCTCCTTGGAGCACCCTTCAAGTAGGAAGGTTGCTATCAAATCCCCTATCTTCTCTTCTGCAGGCTAAATAAGCCTAGTTCTTCAGTCTCTCTTCATAAGTCATGTGCTCTAGTCCTCTAATCATTTTTGTTGCCCTCCGCTGGACTCTTCTCAATTGTTCCACGTCCTTTTGTATGTGGCCCCAAAACTGGACACATAATTCCAGATGCGGCCTCAACAGTGCCGAATAGAGGGAATAATGCACATCCCTCGATCTGCTGGCAACACTCCTACTAATACAGCCCAGTATGCTATTTAGCCTTTTGGCTACAAGAGCACACTGTAGGCTCTGTTCAACTTTCCATCTACTGTAACCCCAAGATCCTTTTCTTCAGCACTGCTACTTAGCCAAACAGTCCCCAGCCTGTAGCAGTGCATGGGGTTTTCTGTCCTAAGTGCAGGACTTTGCACTTGTCCTTGTTGAACTTCATGAGGTTTCTTGTGGCCCACTTCTCCAATTTGTCTAAGTCTCCCTGAATCCTATCCCTGCCCTCCAGCGTGTCCCACCCCACCACTTGTGTCATCTGCAAATTTACTTGATGTGCAATCTATCCCATCATCAAGATCATTAATGAAGACATTGAATAGAACAGGCCCTAAGACAGACCCCTGGGCACACCTTGTTACTGGTTGCCAACTAGAGAGTGTGCCACTGATACCTACCTGCTGAGCCCGTTGATTCAGCCAGTTTTCTATCCACTTCACAGTCTTCCTCAACTATTAGCTTTCTAGTTTGCGTATGAGAATTGCTGTGGGATTATTACCGTTGTCAAAACCTTTACTAAAGTCACAGTTCAACATCAACAGCTTTGCCCCCATCCACATTCCTTCCAGTCATCTCTTCATAGAATGCAATAGGTGTCAGGCATGTTAGCTTTGGTGATCCCCATGGCTGACTGCTTCTGATCGACCTTGTTTTCTCTAAGTGTTTCAGGATGATTCCTTCAGCACCTGCTCCATGAATTTTTTACAGGGATTGAGGTGAGACTGATTGGTCTTAGTTCCCTGGATCCTCCTTTTCCCTTTCTTAAGATAGGTATGTATTTGCTTCTTCCAGCCTGGATCTCTCCTGTTCGCCTATGAATTTTCAAAGATAATGAGTCAATGGGCTCTGCACTCACATCAGCTAACTCCCTCAGCACCCTCGGATGCAGTTCGTCCGGTCCCATGGTGGTTACGCTTTAATAGCCCCTAACTGACCTCTATCACAGTGGGCTGCTCTCCTCCTCTCCTTCTCTGTTGCTCCCAGTGTAGTAGTTTCTGGGAGTTGATCTGCCCAGTAATGACTGAAGTGAAGAAGGAATTGAGTACTTCAGCCTTTTCCATATCTTCCACCACTGGAGAGTCCTGCCTTCATTGAGTAAGTTGACCTCCATACACCATCCCTAATCCCTCTTCTTGTTTGGCTTACATACTTGTAAAACCCGCTCCTATTTATGCTTCACATCCCTTGCTTAGTTTTCAACTCAAATTGCCCTGGCCTTTCTGATTTCTATCCCTGCAGGCCGAGCATGAATCTTATATGTTCCCGTCATCTGTCAAGCTTCCATTTTTTGTAAGCTTCCTTCTTTTGGCTTCAGCTCACCACTGATGTTCCCTGCTAAGCCATGGCTGGGCACTTTCTACGCTTGCTGTTCTTCGCCCATCGGTATGGTATTTTCCTGATTGCTCTGAGCATGGTTTCTTTAAAAAAACTGCCAGCTCTTCCTGGACACCCCATCCCCTTCCAGTTCAGCTTTCCCAGGGAATCGCCCCCCAAGGGAGCTGAAATCCGCTTTCTGAAATCCAGGGTTTGCGTTCTGCTTCTCTCTTTTCCTTTCCTTTGACCAGGTTTCTGAACTCTACATGTCGATGTCACTGTGCCCAGTTGCCGTTCACCTTACTTCATCTGATCAATCTTCTCTGTTGTGAGCAGAGGTCGGAGGGCGCAAGGCCCTCGTGGTTCCCCCAGCATTTGTAAACAGGAAGTTGTTCTCAGCGATTCCAAAATTCCTGGATTGCCTGTGCACTGCTGTATTTCTTCTCCCGCAGATATTCAGAATAATTTGAAATCCCCATGGACCAGGGCCTGTGATCTACAGACTTGCTGTAGTTGTCTGTAAAAGCCCTCATCCACCTCTTTTTCTGTCTGGTGGTCTTTAGCAGCACCCACCTAACTACTGGACACCCCCTAATTTAACTCCCATGACTTCACTGGCTCATTCCAGTTTCGTATGGGAGCCAGCATTCATACGCTCTTTTAATTTACAGGCGCTCTCCTCCCCCTCTTCGCCCCTTGCCTATCTTCCTGACAGCTATATTACCCTCATGGCAGTGCTCCAGGTATGCGAGCTATCCCACATGTTTTGTTATGCCAATAACATCGTAATTCCCCTTGTCTGTGCAGTACTACTAATTCTTCCTTCTTGTTTCCCAGGCTTCCTCGCATTTGTGTACAGGCACTTAAAATTCAGCCAATCTGCCCTACTTTCTTTCTGCTTCTATCCCTTGGACCCCTCTGATGCTCCGTGTTCTCTTTTTCCTTATTCATCTGTGTGGCTTTGTCCTTCCCGTCGAAACCTTAGTAAAGCCCTCCTCACTTAGGGTTAGCCAATCGACGTCGTTCCAAAAATGCTCTTCCCTTCCTTGACAGGTGGAGTCCATTCTCTGCCTAGTAGTACTCCTTCCTGGAAACGTAGTCCGCATGCGAGGAAGCAAAGCCATCCTTGCTGACACCATCTCCACAACCAGGCATTTCACCTCCAGGATGCATCTGTCTCTGCCTAAGGCCCCTACCTTGATGGAAGAATCGAGGAGAACACAACCTGCGCATCGACTCCTTCACCCGTGCTCCCAGCCCTATAGTCACCTTTGATTCTGCTGAGATCACCTCTCGCAGTTCATTGGTTCCACATGGAATGAGTAGCATGGGGTTATATGTCAGTGGGGCGGAGGATTCTCGACAACCTCCGTAACGTCTCGGATACGGGCCCCCCGGCAGACAGGCGTATCTTCCGAAGGGCCTTGTCAGGGCAACAGATGGGTGCTTTCTGTCCCCCCAGCATGCGTCGCTCAGATTCACCACAACCCTACGTTTTCCTCCTGGGTGTGGTAGATGGGATCTTTCTCGCCTCGGGGGTTGCATGGCTCGCTTCCCGTCGCGCTCTTCCCTCATCTCAGCACCACATAACGATTTCTTCGCCACAAGGAGGGTGTGATGGGAGCAGGGTGGAACACTACAGGCGGAGAAGTACCAGCTGCCGTGTCCTCCTGGGCAGAGCCATTCTCATCCTTCTCCGGTCGTGTAGCAGTTAGCCCTCGTGCACCTGGAGAGATCCTCAGCCTTGGCACATTCATCGGGACTACTTATCACGTTACTTCTCCAGAGCATGGAATACTCCTGAGCCTAGGATCACGCGTCCTCCCGTAACTCTTGCCCGATGCCTACCCTGAGGAATTCCAGCAGCATGTCATCACATGTACCTTTAGATCCCCCCCCTTGCCTCTCAGCCCTGTACATGGTGAGCAATGCGGAGTCAGGCAACAGTCCCTGCAGTCCACACCAGGAATCTGCGGTTAGAAGATCGCATGGACAGAATGTCTGTCTGGATACGAGTGCGCTGGTGTGTAGGAGACAGCAAGCGTTGCTATACAAGCAGCGCGGCTCCTCTTCACTCGAATCAGCGGCTTCCCCTAAACTCCTTCCCAAACTCTCCCCTCACCAAAGTTCCCCCTGTTGGCTAGTTCCCGTGCAAGCCCTGTCGCTTGGCCTCTGGCTAAGCCTTCTTTAGCCTGGTCAGCCGGCCTCCCTCTGTTTAAGCACACGGGGAAGGGCTTGATACAAGGCCTGTTGAGGCTGATCAAAGGTCAGCAGGGAACAATGGTGCAAACAGGCCCAAGACACACAAGCAATCAGGCAATCACAGTCCCAAACCCCACAGTAACACAGTAACTAATAATAATAATATGAAGAAACCACACTGGTGCAGTTGAGTCCCAAATAACCATGTTTACTAACTATATACAAACGTGCCAGAGCTATCTACATACATATATTTCTCCTGGCTTCTCAAACATAGAACATAGGGAATACCACTACAGGGCTCACAGATAATTTAAAGGGACGCTATAGTATTCCTATGCACTACGTAAACCTCACCCTTTAATGTAAAAGGACATTTTAAAATGTGATAAATGCATTACTACCACAAATTACTAAATATACAACGTTACAAATAAAGTCTGAGAGATGGTTTACAACTGCTCCCTGAATAACATGTCATAAACATCACAACAGTATCTTCCAGGGTCTGTACTTCCTGTTGTAGCTATATTAACACCGTTTCAACATCTTCCTGCTCTGCACTGTTAGAGTCAGTTATAGCAGAAACAAGAACATGAAGCTTACTGGTGTTATCACAATTCTCAAACTAATTTCATAGGCATAGTTGCACTGTAATGTGTAAAGATCCTTTCAGATGCTCCAAGCTTCTTGGTGTCATTAAAAGCCCTGGGTATAGTGCCTCCATTAACATTTCTTTCTCTTGTGTAACAGTTCATTTAGGGGATGTCTGTCACTACGTTAGGCTAACACCTATGCCAGTATTTGACAATCCCCAGGAAGGAGCATAATTGTGACATATTTTGTGACTGGGGTGCCTCAAGGACAGCTTTACCCTTGACTCGTCATTTATAGAAACCATCTTTGTCAATGGTAGGGACACAATATGTAACTGAATCTTTGAAAAAAAATCATATTTTTCATTGTCTGCTCTAGGCACAGATTTACAAGCACCTTTTGGAGGTTCTCAAGTTCCTCTTCACTATTACAACCAGTATAATGTTCAAGTAACACTGAGAATGACCTTTGAAATAATCTATGAAGAATTCCGAGATTTTGACATTTTGACCCAGTTTGGAACAAAAACAAATTTGAAATCTCAGAATTTTCTGTGGAACAGAAGTTCCATTTTTCATTTCAGAAAATAAGTCCTTTTATGTGTTAATCATGAGGTGCTTCATGTCACTGTCTTCAGTCTCCATTTGTAGGTAAGGCTTGAGCTAGGTCAGTCTTGGAAAAACTATTGTGTACTGATCTGTGTCAAACAAATCCGTTTTCCACAAACAGCCAGGCAAAACCCTTTTCTGTTTCAGTGCGCAATTTACTTACAGTCCAATGGCTGTATGATGCTGGTTCCTTTTTAGATTTACTTTCACTAGGCCAAAACTGTCATTCTCTATTACACTGTATTCCTGGATTAGGATCCCACCCTCATTGCCAATTATTGCTTCCTTTGCTTTTTACAAAGCACTAACAATATGAAAAAAAATAACACAAGACACATTTGGGTCCTTAATAAAAGTGTTTGCTAGCCGTATACAAACATGAAAGGCCTAGCTACATATATACTGCTGATCTCACTGATTTCTGGCTGCTACTAAACCAAAATGGAATCAGATTGATGGCACTTAAAATTAAAAAGGTCATAGATCATTTTTAAACTAATGGCTGGGAGAAAGCCAACAGGTGCGGAGGAGCATATGGTTTGTACAGAGGCATCCCTTAGGGGAGGATCTATTAATGGAGATTCTCTATGTCTTTGTAAAGAGGAGGGAATGGAAGATGATAAAATACAGGTAGGATCTGATGAGAAACAGTCAAATGAAAAAGAGACCCATTTAATTACATCATGTAGTGGCAGGCATGTTTTTAAAAAGTGACAAGTTTTTAAAGTGCTTATATAGAAATGCTAGAAGTCTAAATTATAAGATGGGTGAACTAGAGTGCCTTGTATTAAATGAGGATATTAATATAATAGTCATCACAGGAAATTGGTGTAATGCGGATAATCAATGGGACACAGTAATATCAAGGGTACAAAATGTATTGGAAGGACAGAACATGTTGTGCTGGTGGGGCAATGGTACTATATTTGAAAGAAAGTGTAGAATCAAATGAAGTAAAAATCTTAAATGAATCAAACTGTACCATAGAATCTCTATGGATAGTAATTTCATGCTCTAATAATAGGAATATAGCAGTAGGGATATATTACCAACCACCTGACCGAATAGATCAGAGTAATCACTTCCTTCGATCTGCTGGCAATGCTTCTACCAGTGCAGCTCAATATGCTGTTAGCCTTCTTGGAAACAAGAGCACACCGCTGACTCATATCCAGCTTCTCATCCACTGCAATCCTCAGGTCCTTTTCTACAGAAGTGCTGCTTAGCCAGTCTGTCCCCAGCCTGCAGTGGTGCGTGGGATTCTTCCATCCTAAGTGCAGGATTCTGCACTTGTCCTTGTTGAACCTCATCAGATATATTTTGGCCGAATCCTCCAATTTCTCTAGGTCACTCTGGATCCTATTCCTACCCTCCAGTATATTTATCTCTCCCCCTAGCTTAGTGTCATCTGTGAACTTGCGGAGGGTGCAATCCATCCCATCATCCAGATCATTAGTAAAGATGTTGAACAAAACCAGCCCCAAGACCGACTCCTGGGGTACTCCATTTGATACCGGCTGCCAACTAGACATTGAGCTGTTGATCATTACCCATTGAGCCCGACAATCTAGCCAGTTTTCTATCCACCTTATAGTCCACTCATCCAGTCCATTCTTTTTTAACTTGCTGGCAAGAATACTGTGGGAGACCATGTCAAAAGCTTTGCTAAAGTGAAAATATATCACATCCACAACTTTCCCCATATCCACAGAGCCAGCCATCTCATTATAGAATGCAATCAAGTTGGTCAGGCATGACTTGCCCTTGGTGAATCCATGTTGACCATTTCTGATCATCTTCCTCAACTCCAATTGCTTCAAAATGGTTTTCTTGAGGACTTGCTCCATGATTTTTCCAGGGCCTGCGGTGAAGGTGACTGGTCTGTAGTTCCCCAGGTTCTCTTTCTTCTCTTTTTTAAAGATGGGCACTATATTTGTCTTTTTCCAATGATCTAGGACCTCCTGCGATCACCACCAGTTTTCAAAGACAATGGCCCACCATGCTCTGCAATCACATCAGAAATTCCCTTCAATAGTCCTATGGATGCATTAGATCTGGTCCATGGCTTTCTAATTTCTATGGTTACTAAATAGTCCTTAACTTATCTCTTTCACCACTGAGGCTTGCTCGTCCTCCCCCAAAACTGTGTTCGCCGGACAGCAATCGTAGGAGCTGAACCTTGTTTTTGAAGACTGAGACAAATAAGAAGCATTGAGTACTTATGTTTTCACATCATCTGCGACTAGGTTTGGCACGTCCCCCATTCATTAGGGTCCCACACTTTCCCTGACTTTTTTGTTGCTAACATTACCTATAGAACAACCACTTACTGTTACCCTTACCCTAACACCTTGCTAGCTGCAAAACTCAGTTGTGCCTTTGGCCTTGCCTGATTAAGTCCTGCATGCTCGAGCAATTTATTTTTATTCTCCTTTCTATATCTGCATCTTCAAGTTTCCACTTCCTGTAAGCTTCCTTTTGCGTAAGAAGCTCACTGAAGATTTACTGTAAAGCCAAGACTGGTACCTGCCTTATTTGCTATTCTTTCTGTGCATATCAGGATCTGTATTAGTCTGGTGGGATGCTTACCCATCTCATCAAGCTTCTTTCTAATGACCACAGCAGCTTATTCTGGACTCCTTTATCCCCGCTCCTATATATAGTCCCTACGGGATCCGCGCAATCAGCTTCCTCTAAGGGAAGTTTCAAAGTCTGCATTTTCTGGGTCAAGTCATGTCCGTATTCTTGTGCTAACTCTCTCCTTCTTCCCTTTCGTGAGTATCATCTGCACCTCATAACCGATCTTCATGGCATAGCTGTGTAAGTCTCTACCTGTTGCTATCACCATCTACATACATCCCCTAACCAATTCTTCCCTGTTGCATAGCAGCAAGGTCAAGAGGTGAGAATAGGCCTCTTGGCTGTGTAAGACTCGACTCTCAGTTATACGTTATGCAGGAAATCTTCGTCCAGATGATACAAAGACGCTCAGATAGGTAAAGTCCCAAGCAGACTGTGAAAGACTGCAACAGGGATTCTACACAAAACTGGGTGACTGGGCAACACAAGTGGCAAGAATGAAATTCCAGTGGCTGATTGTTAGTCTCTAAGTGCCACAAGTATCCTGATTCTTTTGCGGAATAAATGCAAAGTAATTACATATTTGAAACATAATACCAAATGTACATATGTAAATAATGGCGTTAAATCTAACTTCTTTTACCAACTCCAAGGAGAGATTGTGGAGTCATTGTGGATAGTATCGCTGAAATCATAGCACTCAGTGTACAGATAGCTAGTCAAAGAAGCGCACAGCAATGTTAGCAATCATTAACGCAACGGATAGATAAAAAGCGAATAATTCATATTGCCGTCTAAGTAGTTAAATCTATGGTATTACTGCATTTAGTCATACTGCATGCAGATCTTGATTTCCCCTATCTCAACAAGAATATGAATTGGAAGTTGTGAGAAGACTTGGAATATGGGCAATTCAGTTATAAAGGAGCGGAAATAAGATGGACTTCTGTAGGACGGCTGGGAAATATTGAGGATAAACAATGACTTGAACATGGGAGTGAATGAGGAGTCGTTATTTAAAAGACTTTTTGGATTATTTGTTGACCAAGAATCACTCAAGAGACCTGCGAGTCTATACAATATACGCTTTTGTGAAAAATTTTATTTTGGAGTGTTTTTTTGTTTATTTTTGCTTTCTTCTCAACCTATAAGAGTCACTATCTTGTGATGGCACAGATCTGAAGCCTCAACTTGCGGCACAGTCTGTACTCAAGAGAAAATAACTTCAGCGTACCAAAAATTGAACAAGTGCACTAGATAACACCAGCGTACCCTCCCACAGAACAGACAAAGAAGAAGAACTCCCACAGGACTCCTCCTGAGGGTCGAAATGACAGTCTGGACCTTAATTACCTTGAATGCTTCCGCCGATGGCAGCAGCGAGAAATCGTGGAAAACAACACGCTTGCCTCAATAACCTAAGTCGTGCAGAACGCAATGCCTCCACCTAGAAACACCCTGACATTATCATCCACGAGGCTGATTAAAGGAGTGCCTTGTTGTCATCTGAACAGGTTACTGAACTACCAAAAGGAAGGTCCGCAGAACAATTCTCAATACCAATTCTAATGCAGGCCACTTCCCTCAGAACTCCACTGAGAATACACAGAGATAACTGCCACCATCGACCAGGACACCACCTAAACTAAACAATCAGATACAATTCAGATACCTTAACCCCAACAGCGGGTTATTCTAATCATACTACCCGAAAGTATCCACAAACCTGGAAATCTCTGGATGCCGCCGTCATCTCGGGACATTGGACACTCTGCACTGAAGGACTGTCTGGATATTGTGGACTCTCTACTCACGAACCCCTATGCCACCACACTTGTGCATAGCTATTCCGTGACACCACTGATTTTACCTAGAGGAACTGACAAGTGCAGTTGGTCACCTCCAGAAAAACACCAATCCTAGACCACCAGGATGTAGAAGCTCTCTTAGACAAACATCCCACACAACAGGACGGAATAGCAAAGCTGTCAGACAAGTATCCCTTGATGATGCACCAGGCACAGACTGGCTGCTGAGCTCTGATGCCTTTATCCATCGACAATAAATACAACATTCAAGTTTTGATGAACAATTAATATCTCCAGATCACGTGGCAACTTGCTGGGGCACACCGCATGGCCACACTGTGCCAGATTATTTTTATGGTTGACTGGAAACAACCGCTTCCTCAGCTCATCATCCACTCACCCCTATCTCTACCGATACGCTACATTGATGACATCATTCATCATCTGGACCGCACTGGGAAAGGTATGACTCTAGAAAAATTCCCACCTCACGCATTTTCCAACTTCACCCCACCATCGAACCTCAGCCCTGGACTCAATCTACACGGGAAGGATCCAGTCTTACTAGACCCCTCGGTGCACTGGTGCAAATAAGTCATTGGTCACTTTAACACCACCCGCTTATATCGTAAGAAACCTACGCTGATCCCTATGCCTTACTTTATGCTCATCCAGCTACTCCCATGCGCGGGCACATCACTACTCCATTGTCTACAGCAAGCACTGAAGTTACAACCGCATCTGCTCTAAACCCCTAGACGAAGACCAACACCCTACAAAATCTCCGACCAAGCATTTCTCAAAACTACAATACCCGCAACGAGGAAGATTAGAGTACAAGATCAACTGAGCCAGACGTTACCAGAAGCCTCCACTACTGGCAAGACAAACCCAAGAAGAAAGAAACTCAACAGAGAACTCCACTGGCTCATACATACCAGCGCGTCCCAGCTAAAATCCTCAACGTATCATTCAGGGATCATGCTAACCCGTCCTGTTGGGGACAATGAATCCTCCACGCTGTTCACAGCGTTAGTGGGTGCAGGCATCCTTGCCCACAGAGCACGCGCCACCTGAAACGTATTCTCGACCTCTCCCCGCCAAACGACATGCAACACCGTTACCATAAGGTAACTCTAGCTCAGGAACCAATCCATGCAACAAAGCTCAATGCCAACGTGCCACATATCTACACCAGCGAACAACCAATCACAGGACTTAAACCAGATCGCCATACCATCACTGGTTCATCGACGCATGCACGTCCATGACCATATGTAATATACCCCATCATATCGGCCATGACAACAAGACGGCTTTTGATAGTGCGCGGGCCCCAAGTTCGACGACAGTTTCGATCAGGACCAACAACAGGGAATGACTAAAAGAAAAAAAAACCCCAAAACAACAAAAACACATTAAAAAAACATGCGCTGTATTACGGACCACCCACATCGGCAGTGGTTCTTCGAGCGGCACTTCGGCGTGGGTACTGTCACTCGCTTCCAGTCTTTGGCGGCACACTGAGGACCCTGCTCCGTGCCGAAGTGCCACCAAAGAGCCAGAGCATAGCGAAGGGACCCGCGCTGAAGTGCCGTCTGGAGACCTGAAGTGCCGCCGAGGTGAGTAAAATAAAAGCCTTTAGCCAGGGAAGAGATTCTCATGCTGGCGTGCAGGGGCCCCTTTAGCGGCGGTCCCGATTCGGGGATATCTGGGATTGGCCTAAGCCGTGCCGCTGGCCAGCAAGCCCCTCTGCGTATTGTTCAATCTGCCCAGACTGGACAGTCACTCCTACGAAAAGAGATAAATGACAACAAATCTGCAAGTTATCAGGTATATAGCATGTAACCAAAAACTGTAGGAGAGGCACTCATCACGTCACGACTCTGCCACGACATTAGCAGACCTTAAGATGTGTGCCTATCCTCTGGCAGCAAAAAAAACTTAGGGACCGCAAGGGGGATCTCATATAGTAGAAACTGCTTGTAGTTCACATACTGCAGAATTGACACCATACAGCTCGCATGACTAAAACGCAAGCTGTGAATGGGCTTGCCAATTTAAGACCCAAGTTTCTACCCTCCTTGGTTTCCATACCTCCTCACTGCAGTATGAACAGGGCCCCATCCTCCCTGATTTCAATAACCATCGTTATCTCTAGTTCTTGTAGGCTACGATTATATATTACTGCCCCATGGAGAATTTCCACTACCTGCACCTCACTGACGAAGTACCGGGTATTCTCCACCACGTACAGAGCTCATACGCTCGAGCAAACATCATGTGATAAGACCCCTTATAAAGTGACGTACCACAGGGATTCCTTGCTGATTCTTACAAGGAACTATAGGTGGTCTATCAAATGACAATGTAATACGAGACAGCAGGGATTTAAAACAAACAAAAAAGGAATATCTTTTCATGCAACATCATGTCCGAGGGAAGCTTTTTGACAGAAGAGTTGTGAAGGCAAGACTTAGTAAAGGATTAAAAAGGAACTACTATAAGTTTTCAATGAGGATGGGTCACTCAATGGCTATTAGCCAGGATGGGCATGGATGATGTCCCTGCCTCAATTGCCCAGCAACCTGAATGATGCCGACGCAGGAGGGATAGGTCACTTTGAGATGGTAACCTGTTCTGTTACATTCCTTCTGGGGACACCTGCTTGGGCCTCTGTCGGAGAACAGGATAGCTGGATATAGATGGACCAGTTGGGCACGTTCGCCGTTCTGATGTTTCTTACAGAACACAGTGGTAAGGGGCCACATAGACACTTCAGACAAACTTTTCTAAAGGGTTTCAACAGACTCCTTCTTACATATACATGTTAACAGTATAAAATCGTTATATTTTATGCACGTAGAATAACACCAAGTAATGTTTAGTCACTCTTGACGTTGCGGTGTGTAAAAGTGATTACACCACAGACTCTAGGGTAACTGATGATCAGTACCAACTAATTCAAAAAATGACTAAATATCATAGAGGCGGTCAAGGCATTAAAAATAAATCGACAATAATCGCATATGCTTAAGAAACAAATATATAAAAATACCAATTTAATCTTTACAAATATGTAGGAATGTTATTCACTACAATACTTATCAAATATAATGACCTCTTCTAGTTACATCTACTCAGAATTGCATACAAGTGTACGTGTTCACGAGTGTTGATCTTATTATTTTACAGGCAACAATATTTTGTGCGAGTATAATAAAAGAGTATCTTACATAATCTCACTTCATACAAGTACTGAGTATCTTTTTTATGAAGTTGAAACACATCAAATGTAGAATGACATACAAATAACATGACTGTCATTCAAAATAAAACAATGTAGCTTCAAAAGCCTACAAATCCACTGTGATCCAAGCAGGCAAGTTACGAACATATAGCTTCAATAGGTACTTATTACAGTGGAGCCTTAAACCACATCCAACCCATCCATACTTAATTGTTCAGACAAGTCACTAGACAATAGAGCTTGGTTTCATTTTCGTGCTGCCTGCTTCTTGTTTACCGAATAGTCA
>NC_133771.1:188060181-188170302 GCF_003597395.2 Chelonoidis abingdonii | reverse complement strand
AGCTTAGTGTCATCTGTGAACTTGCGGAGGGTGCAATCCATCCCATCATCCAGATCATTAGTAAAGATGTTGAACAAAACCAGCCCCAAGACCGACTCCTGGGGTACTCCATTTGATACCGGCTGCCAACTAGACATTGAGCTGTTGATCATTACCCATTGAGCCCGACAATCTAGCCAGTTTTCTATCCACCTTATAGTCCACTCATCCAGTCCATTCTTTTTTAACTTGCTGGCAAGAATACTGTGGGAGACCATGTCAAAAGCTTTGCTAAAGTGAAAATATATCACATCCACAACTTTCCCCATATCCACAGAGCCAGCCATCTCATTATAGAATGCAATCAAGTTGGTCAGGCATGACTTGCCCTTGGTGAATCCATGTTGACCATTTCTGATCATCTTCCTCAACTCCAATTGCTTCAAAATGGTTTTCTTGAGGACTTGCTCCATGATTTTTCCAGGGCCTGCGGTGAAGGTGACTGGTCTGTAGTTCCCCAGGTTCTCTTTCTTCTCTTTTTTAAAGATGGGCACTATATTTGTCTTTTTCCAATGATCTAGGACCTCCTGCGATCACCACCAGTTTTCAAAGACAATGGCCCATGGCTCTGCAATCACATCAGCCAATTCCCTCAATGTCCTTGGATGCATTAGATCTGGCTCCATGGATTCGTACATTTCTAGGTTTCTAAATAGTCCTTAACTTATTCTTTCACCACTGAGGGCTGCTCTCCTCTCCCCAAACTGTGTTGCCCAGGACAGCAACGTAGGAGCTGACCTTGTTTTTGAAGACTGAGACAAAAAAAGCATTGAGTACTTATGTTTTTTCCACATCATCTGTCACTAGGTTGCCTCCCCCATTCATTAAGGGTCCCACACTTTCCCTGACCTTTTTCTTGTTGCTAACATACCTATAGAAACCCTTCTTGTTACCCTTACCATCCCTTGCTAGCTGCAACTCCAGTTGTGCCTTGGCCTTCCTGATTACAGTCCTGCATGCTCGAGCAATATTTTTATTCTCCTCTCTAGTCATCTGTCCAAGTTTCCACTTCCTGTAAGCTTCCTTTTGTCGTAGAAGCTCACTGAAGATTTCACTGTAAAGCCAAGCTGGTCACCTGCCTTATTTGCTATTCTTTCTGCATATCAGGATTGTTTGTTTGTGCACCCTCAATAAGCCTTCTTTAAAATACAGCCAGCTTTCCTGGACTCCTTTCCCCCTCATATTAGTCTCCCAGGGGATCCCGCGCATCAGTTCCCTAAGGGAGTCAAAGTCTGCTTTTCTGAAGTCCATTGTCCGTATTTTGCTACTCTCCTTTCTTCCTTTTGTGAAGATCCTGAACTCAACCATCTCATGGTCACTGCTGCCTGGGTTGCTACCCAATTCTACTTCCCCTACCAATTCTTCCCTGTTTGCAAGCAGCAGGTCAAGAGGAGAATGGCCTCTGGCTGGTTCCTCCAGTAGTTATGCTAGGAAATTGTCCAGATGATACAAAACTGCTCAAGATAGATAAGTCCCAAGCAGACTGTGAAAAGCTGCAAAGGGATCTCACAAAACTGGGTGACTGGGCAACAAAGTGGCAGATGAAATTCAGTGCTGATTTGTTAGTCTCTAAGGTGCCACAAGTACTCCTGTTCTTTTTGCGGATAAATGCAAAGTAATTCATATTTGAAAACATAATCCCAACTGTACATATAAAATAATGGGGTCTAAATTAACTTTTACCACTCAAGGAAGAGATTGTGGAGTCATTGTGGATAGTTCGCTGAAATCATGCACTCAGTGTACAGTAGCAGTCAAAAAAGCGAACAGAATGTTAGGAATCATTAAGAAAGGGATAGATAAGAAAACAGAAAATATCATATTGCCTCTATATAAATCTATGGTATGCCTGCATTTAGAATACTGCATGCAGATTTGATTTCCCTATCTCAAAAAAGATATATTGGAATTGGAAAAGGTTCAGAAAAGGGCAAGAAAAAAGATTAGGGGTATGGAACGACTTCTGTATGAGGAGCGATTAATAAGACTGGGACTTTTCTGCTTGGAAAAGAGATGACTAGGGAGGATATGACAGAGGTCTATAAAATCATGACTGCTGTGGAGAAAGTAAATAAGGAAGTGTTGGTTTACTCCTTCTCATAACACAAAGAATAGGCAGTCTGTGGCGATCTGGAAGCCTACTTTCGCCATCTGTGACTCAAAGAAATAACTTCCAGGACAACATTGAACAAGTGCACTGATACACAGGTACCCTCCCACAACACAGCACAAGAAGAAGAACCTCCACATGGACTCCTCCTGAGGGTCGAAATGACAGTCTGGACCTATACCTTGAATGCTTCCGCGATGGCACAGGAGAAATCGTGGAAAACAACACCGCTTGCCTCATAACCTAAGTCGGCAGAACGCAATGCCATCCACCTCAGAAACCACCCTGACATTATCTCAAAGAGGCTGATTAAAGGAGTGCTGTTGTCATCATGAACAGGTCTGACTACCAAAAGGAGGCCGCCAGACAATTCTCCAATACCAAAATTCTATGCAGGCCACTTCCCTCAGATCCAACTGAGGAATACACTAAGAAACTGCACCATCGACCAGGACACCTCCTAAACTAACATCGAACAAATCAGATACCCTTAGAGCCCCAACCAGGTTATTCTATCTACTACCCAAGATCCACAAACCTGGAAATCCTGGATGCCCCGTCATCTCGGGCATTGGCACTCTCACTGAAGGACTGTCTGGATATTGTGGACTCTCTACTCAGACCCTATGCCACCATTGCAATCCCACTATCTCCGTGACACCACTGATTTCCTGAGAGAACTACAATGCATTGGTCACCTCCAGAAACACCATCCTAGCCACCAGGATGTAGAAGCTCTCTACACAAACATCCCACACACAGATGGAATACAAGCTGTCAGGAACAGTATCCCTGATGATGCCCAGCACAAACTGGCTGCTGAGCTCTGTGCACTTTATCCATCACACTAACAACTATTTCAAGTTTGATGACAATATATATCTCAGATCAGTGCACTGCTGGTGGCACACCGCATGGCCCACATGTGCCAATATTTTATGGTTGACTGCTGAACAAACGCTTCCTCAGCTCTCATCCACTCACGCCCCTATCTCTACCTACGCTACATTGATGACATCTTCATCATCTGGACCCATGGGAAGGAGACTCTAGAAAAATTCCCCCCGATTTCAACTTCCACCCCACCATCAACCTCAGCCTGGACCAATCTAACAGGGAGGTCCACTTCTAGACACCACTGCACGTGCAATAATCATGGTCACTTTAACACCACCCTATATCGAAGAACCTACCGATCCCTATGCCTACTTTCATGCCTCAGCTTCCATCCGGGCACTCACACGATCCATTGTTCTACAGCCAAGCACTGAAGTACAACCGCATCTGCTCTAACCCCTCAGACAAGACCAACACCTACAAAATCTCCAACAAGCATTCTCAAAACTACAATACCCGCACGAGGAAATTAGATACAGATCAACAGAGCCAGACGTGTACCCAGAAGCCTCCTACTGCAAGACAAACCCGAAGAAAGAAACCAACAGGAACTCCACTGGCCATACATAAGATCCCCAGCTAAAAATCCCTCAACGCATCATCAGGGATCATAACCCATCCTGGACAATGATCCCCACGCTTTCACAGTTTTGGGTGCAGGCCATCCTTGCCACAGACACCTGCCACCTGAAACGTATTCTCACCATTCGACGAACTGCACACCGTACCATAGTAACTCTAGCTCAGGAACCAATCCATGCAACAAGCTTCAATGCCAACCTGCCACATATCTACACCAGCGAACAACAATCACAGGACTTAAACCAGATCGCCATACCATCACTGGTTCATTCACCATGCACGTCCAGCCAATGTAATATACCCATCATATGCCAGCAACAGACGGCTTTAGGAAGTGCGGGCCCAATTCGAACAGTTCGATCAGGGACCACCAACAGGGGAATGACATCAAAAAAAAAAAAACCCCAAAACAACAAAAACACTATTAAAAAAACAATGGGCTTGTATTACCGGGCACCACCCAAATGGCAGTGCGTTCTTCGGCGGCACTCGGCGTGGGTACATGTCACTCGCTTCCCAAGGTCTTTGGCGGGCCTGAAGGACCCGCTGCCGTGCCGAAGTGCCTTACCAAGAGGCCAAGGCAAGCGAAGAGACCCGCCGCTGAAGTGCCGTCTGGGACCCTGAAGTGCCGCCGAGGTGAGTAAAATAAAGGCTCTTCATACGCCAGGGAAGAGATTTCTCAGCTGGCGTGCGGGGCCCCTCTTAGCGCGCGGTCCCGATTCGGGGATACTGGAATTGGACCTAAGCCGTGCCTGCTGGCCACAAGGCCTCCTCTGCGTCATTGTAATCTGCCCGAGACTGGACATCACTACCTCTGAAAAGAATAAATGACACAATCAAGTATATCAGGATATAGCCAATGTACCAAAAACCTGTAGGAGAGGCACTTCCATCCACTCAACGCACTGCCACGACATTAGCAGACCTTAAGGTGTGGCCTATCATCTGACAGCAAAAAAACTTAGGGACCCAAGGTATCATCATGATAGTCAGAAACTGCTTGTTAGTTCCATCTGCAAATTTGACACCTATCAGCTCGCATGACTAAAAGAAGACTGGTGAATGGGACTTGCCAATTAAGACCAGTTTCTCCCTCCCTTGGTTTCCATACCTCTACTGCGTAGCAACAGGGCCCCATCCTCACGTATTGAACTACCTCGTTATCTCTAGCTTGTAGGCTAGATTATATACTGCCCCTGGAAATTTCCTACTACCTGCACTCTGACAGAAGTGGGTATTCACTCACGAAAGCTCACGCTCCAAAACATCTGTTAGTCTATAAGGTGCCACAGGATTCTCTGCTGCTTTTACAAGAACTAGGGGTCATCAAATGAAATTAATAGGCAGCAGGTTTAAAACAAACAAAAGGAAATATTTTTTTCATGCAACACATTCCGGGGAACTTTTTGCCAGAAGATGTTGTGAAGGCCAAGACTATCAAAGGATTAAAAAGGAACTACATAAGTTCATGGAGGATGGGTCCATCAATGGCTATTAGCCAGGATGGGCAGGGATGATGTCCCTAGCCTCAATTTGCCAGAACCTGGGAATGGGCAAGAGGGGATGGATCACTTGATGGTAACCTGTTCTGTTCATTCCTTCTGGGGCACCTGGCCTTGGCCTCTGTCGGAAGACAGGATAGTGGGATAGATGGACCCAGTATAGCCGTTCTGATGTTCTTACAGAACACAGTGAGTGCCAATAGACAACTCACAAACTTTTTAAAGGGTTACAACTCTCTTCCTATACATTACAGTATAAAATGTTAATATTTTAATTTGATACACCACCCACTCTGTACTTTGCTTTGGTGTAAATGATTACACAAGATTCAGGGTACTGATGAATCAGACCCTATGTTCAAAAATTGACTAAATAATAGGGCTGTCAAGCAATTAAAAATAATACACAATTAATCGCATTGTTAAACAATAATAGAATACCATTTATTTAAATATTTTTGGATGTTTTCTACATTTTCAAATATAATGATTTCAGTTACAACTCAGAATACAAAGTGTACAGTGTTCACTTTATATTTATTTTTTATTACAAATATTTGTGCTGTAAAAATAAAAGAGTATTTGTCAATTCACTTCATACAAGTACTGTATTGTAATCTTTTTTTATGACAGTTGAACTTACAAATGTAGAATTACGTACAAAAAATGACTGCATTCAAAAATAAAACAATGTAAAGCTTCAAAGCCTACAAATCCACTGTTGTATCAAGCAGGCAAGTTACTAACAAGCTTCAATAGGACTTTATTTACAGTGGAAACCCTTAAACACCACATCCACCCAGTCCTACTTATTGTTCAGCCAGTCACTCAGACAAATAGAGTTGGTTTACATTTTCAGTGCTGCCTGCTTCTTGTTTACAATGTCAACTGAAAGTGAGTATAGGCATTTGCATGGCACTGTGGTAACCGGCATTGAAAAATAATTACGTGCCAGATGTGCTAAAGGTTCATGTGTCCCTTCATCTTCAACCACCATTCCAGAGGACATGCATCCATGCTGATGGTGGATTCTGCTCAATAACGATCCAAAGCAGTGCAGACCGATGCATGTTCACTTTCATCACCTAAGTCAGATGCCACTAACTGAAGGTTGATTTTCTTTTTTGTGGTTTGGATTCTGTAGTTTCTGCATTATAGCGTTGCTCTTTTAATACTTCTGAAATCATGCTCCACACCTCATCCCTCTCAGATTTTAGACAGCACTTCAGATTCTTAAACCTTGGGTCAAGTGATGTAGCTATTTTTAGAAATCTTATATTGGCACCTTCTTTGCGTTTTGTCAAATCTGTGTGAAAATGTTCTTAAAACGAACAACATGTGCTGGGTCGTCATCCAAGACTTCCAGAATATGAAATTCAGGGCAGAATGTGTTTAAAATAGAGCAGGAGACATACTATTATCCCCCAAGGAGTTCAGTCAAAATTTAATTAACGCTTTTTTTTTTAAACAAGTGGTCATCAGCATGAAAGCATGTCCTCTGGAAAGGTAACCAAAACATGAAGGAGTATATGTATGTTTAGCATATCTGGCACATAAATACCTTGCAATATTGGCTACAAACGTGCTATGCAAATTCCTGTTCTCACTTTCAGGTGACATTGTAAATAAGAAGCGGGCAGCATTATCTTCCCTAAATGTAAACAAGAAGTAAGACGTGTAGACTTGTAGGTTCTGAAGTTTTACATTGTTTTGTTTTTGAGTGCAGTTATGTAACAAAAGAGCCTGTTTTCCCTGCCAACTTGGGACTTCAGTACCTTGCCTTGTTTGAGCCAGACATGCTTGCCTGCTGCAAACACAGTTCCAAGTCTGAACCACGACGCCCACAAGCTGCAGGTTTAATTGAAAGCAGCTTAAGAAGTGCTCCTGTCTCCAGCACTCAGATACCCAGCTCCCAACTGGGTCCAAACCCCAAATAAATCTGTTTTACCCTGTATAAAGCTTATAGAGGGTAAACTCATAAATTTTTCTCCCTCTATAACACTGACAGAGAGATATGCACAGTTGCTTCCCCCCACCCCCGCAGGTATTAATACTTATTCCGGGTTAATTAATAAGTAAAAAAGTGATTTTATTAAATACAAAAAGTAGGATTTAAGTGGTTCCAAGTAATAACAGACAGAACAAAGTAAATTACGAAACAAAATAAAACACGCAGGCCTAAGTCTAATACAGCAGGAAACAAAACACAGGTAAATCTCACCTTCAAAGATGGTCCAATAAGCTTCTTTGACAGACTAGCCCCCTTGTAGTCTGGGTCCAGCAATCACTCACACCCCTGTAGTTATTGTCCTCTGTTCCAGTTTCTTTCAGGCATCTCTTCAGGGTGGAGAGGCTCTCTCTTGAGCCAGCTGAAGACAAAGTGGAGGGGTTTCCAGGGGCTTAAAAAGACTTTTTCTTGTGGGTGGAAACCCCTTCTCCTCTCCTATGAAGAATCCAGCTACAAGATGGAGTTTTGGAGTCATTAGATCATAACCTTTGCAGAGATATGTTACATGGCATATCTAGCATAAAACATATTCCAGGTATGTCCTATTTACACTCTTAAGCATATTTGTATAAAGCATTATGGGGTGAAGTGTCAAAAATATAATAATATAAACTGAGCACTGTACACTTTGTATTCTGAGTTGTAATTTAAATCAATATATTTGAAAATGTAGAAAAACATCCAAAACCATTTAATAAATTTCTATTGTTTAACAGTACAATTAAAACTGCAATTAATCATGATTTATTTTTTTTAATGGATTAGGGGGATTGGCTAATGCGGTAGATGGCAAATAAGTTGCTCCTTCTTGCTCTGTGCTAACTTGTTTATGAGATGAGTGTTATAGCTAGAAATGTTGTCACTTCCCAGCAGTAATCAGCTTAGCATTTAGACTAAAATAAGGAGACATAAACATGTGTGTTACTGAGAGTGTTGGCTATTTATGAAAAAAGTCCATTCTGTACTTCTATTGCTGGGTTTGGGTCCTTTTAAAGACAGGCATTCTAGGGCTTGTTATCAGGGCCGGTGCAAGGAAGTTTTGCACCCTAGGTGAAACTTCCACCTTGCGGCCGCACCTCAGCCCTGCGGCAGTTCCCGCCCCTGCCTTCACCCTGAGGCGCCCCCCCATGGCAGCTCCCCCCATGCCCTGAGGCACCCACCCCCCCGCGCAAGATTCCCCCCCAGAGCTGTGCAGCACCTCCCCACCTCAGCATACCTCTGCTTCTTATCCTCCCTGAGCACATCGCCCTGCTCTAATTCTCCTTCCAGGCTTGCGGCGCCAAACGGCTGATTGGTGCTGCAAGCCTGGGAGGCAGGAGAAGTGGATCAGCAACCATGCACTTGGGAGGAACCGCTGTAAAAAAAATATTGGTAGCACTGCTTTTTCGCGCCCCCAAATCTTGGCGCCTGAGGCAACCGCCTAGTTCGCCTTAATGGTAGCACCGGCCCTGCTTGTTATTTCCAAAGGGAGGACAAGAACTGTATGACAGAAGCAATGCAGGGTCAGAAATATAAAACAGCTCCCTGCATTCAGTGTGGAGATCTGACAGAGCAGCAGTAGCAGCAGCGGCAGCAGCCAACTCAAACTCTCTGTTGATGGGGTCTGGTCCAGTCTGGAGGGGGAACTAAAGAAAGAATGTGGGAAGGGCCATGCTGGAGTAATCTGTGAACGGGTTAGACAGGAGGTCTAAGAAAGTAAAAATGTAGGAAGTTACTGTGGGGGTTGGGGAGGGGAGAGTGAAGGAGGGATGACTGAGACTGGAGTGGACAGGAGTTTCACTATTTAAGTCCCCAGACCAGGAGCTTGTGGTAGAGGAGACAACCTCAGGAATCAAGACAGCACCAAGAAGTAGTGTGGTTATACACACTTTGCAACCAAAGGAAAGGGGTATAACAAGCACTGCAACTAAGAGAAGAAGGAAGCACAGAAACTATTGAGAGGGCTGTGCCCAAAGGTGAAGGACTTGTTCTGTCGACTTCTGTTTGCCCTGGCAGTGGAGGATTTTTTACTGGTGAACTACACAGCTGCTGAAGGTACATTAAGAGGGAAGCTAGAGGGGTAGCTGCACCTACTGCTGGAGAAGGTAAGCCACTGTTAGGGTAAGCACTAAAAATTAATGTAAATATTGAAAAATAAATTTCTTCTGTCTCCTATGAAACTCTGCTTGCTTGAAAAAGCAAAAATAAATAAATAAATTTCATACTGTATTTGCAATAAGATTTTTCTCTGCCTTGGGCAAAACTGCGAATGCATCATCTGATTGATCTGCTTTGTTTTCTCTAGAGATTGAAGTGTTAGTAAAAATTACTGAAGTGCAAGTTCAGTGTATTGCATGATCTGGATAGGGTACTTGAGCTTTTCAGCATTTGAATATCTGCATAAGCCCATACGAATTTCAAATAGACCATATTGTGACACCGACACAAGGCAAGGTTTTATTCTTCTCTTTGATATCTGAATAGGAAATATTCTTGTAAAAGACAAAAAGGAAATTTACTTCTCTCTCTGTCATAAGCTTCTTTCACTAGTCCCGGTCCATAAAAATGTAAATAATTTCTTTTTCTTTTTAATATGTTGGAGATGGAGTTTTACAGAACTCAGCTGGGTAGATTAAAAAAAATCTCTTGTATTCTCAATGGAACCAATGTTTGTAAGTCATAAAATACCTTATTTTCATTTAGTTTTGTGAGGTATGTTTAATTCCTACTTCCTATTATGTTTCCTTTGAAAGGATAGTCTCTTCTCTGCTCTGATCCTTTGTGTAAGACAACAGAAATGTATTGTTTCAACTGTGGGTGAGAGACCCCAAGACTGCTGCAGCCCTTCTACAATTTTTTATTTATTTATTTTTACTTTACTGATTCAAACAAATGATAAACTTTAAAAAAGACAAGTGAAATACTGCAGTCCAATGTATGTAGACACATCTATGTTACCAGGTCACCTCCATGTTACTAGATCTGGCCCATAGATAGACAACTTCATGGAGTTACAACTGGAGATAATTTGTAAGACTTTTCCAGTGAAAAAAGGTTTCATTACACAATTCCCAATCAGTTCTAATAATTGTTACCTACTCTTGGGATTTTAACAGCTTAAACAAACAAACAGAAATACAGTCAAAAGGAGATGTGAGTCATGTGATATGTTTCTGAGTATATCTGAGGTACTTTTGAGAATCTGTGGATGCTACTGCTATGCAGTCTGCACTGTTACTAGTGTATATAATGACAAAGTTTCAGATGTTTTGGCTAGCTGAGAAAAGCCCTGAAAGGTTTTGCTAAGCTTCAGAAAAAGATTCAAATCTTTTGCTTTTTCGCTCCTTTCTCGTCAATCAGATTTTCTCTCACTTCAACCTCTGTCCTTTTACTCCTCTCATCCACCAATTTCTTTTTTCCTCCCCATTAGTACATTGAGTTCTACATAACCCTATATATCCCTTTGATGATATTTCATTGGGTCGGGAATTCTGGTATGCTCTTTTCTGGGCCTTGCCCAGCTATCTGTGTATCTGTGTGCATCCTCTAGGGCTTCACAGTAAATTACGAGGGAGACCAGGTTTGTGATAGCTGACGACACAAAACAGAGATTTTCAGGGAAAGCAGGATATTCTTCAGGAGGTGAGGAAAAATGGAAGAGGTCACGTACAAGAACCTACAAAAGTATGGTGTGATTAAAGTTATAGAACTAAGAATCAGTCTGAACTGCTGTTTTGTGTTTCAGAGTAGGTTTTCCCATTCTTAAGCTCATTGCATCCTGCACTATGTTTGGGAGCTAGGCAGTACAGTGGATTGGAGTTGGTGCATAAATCTTATTTCTGTATTACTTTTGTTGGATAAGGGTGACATATTATCCATAGACCAAAAGTCCTCCTTTCAGCTACAGAACAGGTACTGGTAAGGCATTCATTTCACACATGCTTGACCAACATGTTTCTATCCTGCTCTGGAGAGACGCATACATAAAGATAACGGAGGAGTTAAATTCCAATGGTTATTTATCTATGTTTAAACAGCCCACAAGTTAAGGGCTTCAGTGAAGCTTTGATGCCCCCAAAACCTTGCACAGTCCTTCTAAGTAGGGACACATTTCACTTTATATGTGTTAGTATTTTCTAGGAGCAGAGAATTGCCATGTCCAACCATACCAGAGTTACATTTAGTCAGGAGTCCTGTCTCTGGCAGACGAGTACCAGGTGCTTCAGAGGAAGATGCAGGAAACTCTGTAGTGCACTATAATGGACTGAACTGCTCCTAGTGGAAATCATGTCTAACTTCCATCAGCTAGTGGATGGTTTATGCCTTGAAGAATAAAGGCCTATATCCCTTTATAAAAATGTGTTTACGTAATCTTATCTAATATAACTGTGAATGTTCTCATTATATTAAGAGATCTGGAGCAAAATCTGTAGATCATGATGAAAAGTGAGTTTGGAAGTTCCTCATTTTTATTCCTACAGTACATCTGTTGACACTGCAAAATTGTCAAACTGTTGAGCACAATTGGAAATTTCTAAAAGATCAGAAATATCCTGCCTTCTACAAGACACCCAACCCACATCTTCTGTGTGTCTCATTTCATTGCCCCAGGCAGATAAACATCATCAGAATTTTGTTGAACACCAAGATTCATTCCCCACTCTTGATGGCTGCTGTGCAATATCATTTAGCATCATAGTTAATCAGCATTTGCTTGACCACCAGGCCTGTGTTGTTTAGCTACCAGATGGATCTGTTAGATATTATAGCTTACTATACTTTCCCTCCTATTTATTTCATCCTCCCCTAGACAGCAAAAGACATTTGTAGCCTGTCATGTATTTGTTCTGGTATTTTTTAGTTTACTTCCCTCTTGCTGAACTCTGACACTAACACACTAACTTCAGTTTCTTAGAAACGTTACTAATTCTGGTATTATTCCTTTGCTTGCTGTCATGTTTTGTAGTTGTGTACATCTAGAGTGACCAGACATCCCAATTTTATCAGGACTGTCCTGATATTAGGGATTTTGACTTCTATAGGATCCTATTATTCCCCTCTCCCTGGTCCCAAATTTTCACCCTTGCTATCTGGTCACCCTATGTATTTCATACACATAATTATGGTGGATCATCTAAATGTATTAAAGAAGAAATATACATCTCAAACATAGTTGAATTAATAGCTTTTTAAAGACTGCAGTCTATGGTGATACATTTTAGTTTGCAGTACCATCAACATACTGATAATTCTCAACCCTAAGTCTCTTTATCACATATAACAGGTGCAGTTCTCTTGCCTTCCCACTGTCTTATAAAGTGAGAGCTGGAAGATGAGCTAGCTGCAGCTTAATTTAGATATGAAAGAGGTGATGCTGCTTGTCAGAGAAAGCAACTGGATCTGTTGCTGTGATTGTCCCATTAGCGTGATGTGTCACTTGCCAAAGAGGCTTTCAGGCACAGGATTTGTTATCACCTACCAAAGCTCTTGTAATTCATAGCCCCCTTTCCCATCAGAAGTTTCCAAAGAGATTGAAGAGTAAGGCAAACTTGGCCACATTTTTGTCATTTTTAGCAGGGACTACTGTGATGTGTTCTACTTCAGGAGACGCTTCAAAGCTACACAAAAACTGAACAATGGGAAAATGTGGAGTCCCACATTAAGTGGAGTGAGTACCATATGGGTATATTTCCCCTCTGCTTTGTACACTGTACTGACTTTTTTGTTTGCCTCTGAGTGCAAGTCAAGAAAAGATGTTTCCCACAGCATTTTCACAAGCTTCCTAATAACAAGAAAGTTCTTCATGCAGTTTCATTAAAGAAACATTTGGAAAATGGAAAACAAGTGGGTATGTGATCCTGAAAATCCAAGTGATGAACTCTAGAGCCATTTGACTATTAATCCTGCACCTTTGACTACCTCACCTGGACTGACCACTGACCCATCTTAACTGAGCATACTTCTAACAGTCTATGTCCCAGAGATGTTTCAAACCATCACCATGCATAATAATAGAACAATTTGCAAAAGTGATATTCTTCCTTTCCCCACCATCTAAGAAGTAATTTTCAGTAGGAAAAAAGGCTAATCCTGGGGTTCCATAGTAGGACAGGTATTTATCTATGGATCTGTGAAAGGAGGAAAAGAGGGAAGTGCAAAATATACTGATGAAACATTAATTTAATTTAGTCAGAACTAAAGAGGATATTGAGGGGCTGAAAGAAGACCTAACAAAGCTAAGCATAGAGAAGGCTGTTCAGCCACTCATACTATATTTGCCTTCCATTAATCACAAAAAATGAGGACACCCAGTTAAATGAAACGTAACAAATTTCAGATTGATAAAAGGAAATTGTTTGATTTACACAATAACTGATTAACCTATGGTACTCACTGGCAAATATTTTATTGAGATGAAGAATTTATGCCTGGACTGTGCAAGTCAATGCAACTCAAGGCAGACAAAGCCTCTTGGGCTAAAAAACTTGAAAATTGGGGGAATTGATGGGATTAGATATTATTCGTATCTAATAATATCTAATTTTATTAATTAATAAAATAATTATTTTATTAATTAATAAAAGCTAGAAGTAAAATGACTAGAATAAAACTGTTTAAAGAAAAACAGGCTTCGGGGCATAAAATCAAATACTACCTGCCAGTTAAAAAAAAATCCCTCATAGATATTTCATTAAATAATTGCCCATTATGAAATTACTTTATGCAGTCTTCTAAAACATCTGATACTAGGGCTGGAGACAGAACACCAGACTACATGGTTCATTGGTTTAATCTTGTAAGGGAATTATTATGTTAACACTCATGCTTGGACTAATGTTAACGGTCTTATCATTCTTTATCCAAGCTAGCTAGAAATAGCAGCTTTAACTCAGTTATAAGGACTAGAGATGGTTAACTAATATTTGCAAATAGTTTGTTCACTCTTCTTTCTGCCAGTCAGTGAATCAATTATTCATATTGGCACCTTGTCTGGTGCCTTAACCACGAGACCATTTTTCCTCATAAAACCACTCTTCCATGGTAGTATGATGCTAGTTACACAGCCCTCAAAGAGAGGGAAAAATAACTATATTTATTCACTGTGAATTGAAGTAAATGTCAGCCCTGCGATTTGAGTTCATCCGCATAGGATCAAAGCTGTATTGTGGTGATGGGCACCACATAAAAACCCTGCAAGTGGCAGAGGAACATGGCAAATAATACCCACTGACCATTTTTAAAATGAAAGAATTTCTGAAATAAGAGTTCTTTAGTTTTCTCTTTTCTGTAAAGTTTGACATAATCAAGAGTCATGCTGGGTTTGTGTGATACAAAGGTTTTATTGACATGTATTTAGGTTGTCCTGCATCACACATTCAGGTTTTTTTTATTCAGAAGTAGAGCTGGGTGAATAATGGATTTTTCACTTCATTGGCTATTTGAGGGGCAAAATCATTCTGGGTCAGACAAAATTTTAATACAACTGAAAGATTTATTTGCTGACACTTTCTTAATATGCTTGAATTTTTAAAAATAAAATTAAAGGAAATTTTAAGTCATTTCAACCTGATAAGTCTAAACATTTTATTCTGAAGATATGAGAATGATATGCTTTTACATTTATTCATTAATTACATTTGGACGTTTTAAAAAAACAGTTTGGCAAAACTAAAGTGAATTCATGAAATATTTTGATTTTGCTCAATCTGCACATTTTTCCAGGAAAAGTTGCAGCCAAAAAATTTCACTCAACTACATTCATGAGTAGTATAGTATTCATACCGGTGAAAATTCGATATCATGCCATCATATGTTTTCACTTTGTCTCATATATATTTATTACCCAACAATTTTGTTAATGCAGCATTAAAGTTGACTGATTACTCTTCCAGAAAGTCAGAAGCACCTATACTTAGACCCCTGAAAACCACAAAATACTGGTATACTTTTTCATAAAAATAATAATAATGGTAATGTCTCCCCACACCTTAGCAATTGTGGTGTTACCTCCCATTCTCACTGTAGCACACCTAATTGGTTACTGGTGAAAATATTGCTTAAAACTAAAAGTAGTTATAAAGGTGATTAATTGGTCTTTGAGAAGTCAATCAGTATGATTCAAAACATGCTAATATGATTTAGAGTTTCTAACATTTTAAAACAAAACAATTTTATTCAATCTCCTTTTTAGACTTGAGGAAGGGGAAAGGGTATATTGATTTGATTAAAATAATTCTTCCCTTCCCACAAGACTAGCTTCTTAAACACTTCTTACAGAACAATTCATAATATATAGAATTGCAAATGTGGCATGGGACTTCTTGTCAGTTGTTAAATGTGCATGTTCTTGTTTAAGCAAAGAAAAAAAGATGGAAATTTTATAGTGGAAGAAATTACACTGCACTCCTCTTCACACAATATTGTGATGGTTTGGAAATGAAATTCTGTTTTTTTTTCCTCTCTGCGTGTATGTATATGCTGCTTACATTATAGTAAAAGCTAAGACAAGAACCATTTTGGTTCATGAAACACACAGAAGTAGCTGTCTACATCTCTAATACTTGCAACTCTGTTGCACAACAGTTTGCTTGAATAATCAACTTAAAGCAGCAGTGCAGTAATGTCAGTCACCAGTCATGCAAGCTGAACTTCATTATACAGTAATTGCACATTTGATACACTAAAAGGGAAGGGAAGCAGTGTTTTATTGTACTTACCATGAAATAAACATGTATTACTCATTCACTTAGTTACTACTCTGTAGCACTATTATAGGCATTGTCATTTTGCTTTAAGGTTCAGTGAGTAATTTATTAGGTAGTGACGTGCAGATGATTATTTAAAATGTTAGAATAAACTTCTGAAATGAACTATTACATACTTCACAGGAGGCTGTCTTGCTCACATTCTTAATTTTAAAAGTTTTAAAAACTGTGCTATGCTACTTTCAGGAAACTTTTAAACCTTTCAGTGTCACAGAGGAGAGATCATACTGTCATCACCATTTAAGAAAAAGACAATGGGGGCCTACAATATAGAGCAGTATCTAAAAAATTGCATTCATGGCTATTCCAACAGGACAACTGGTTCTGTTAGCACGCCTGTGGCCTCCCCCTATCATTCCTCCATCATGGCATACTATACAGTCTTGACAGGAGAAGAAAGTGTGCCACCACCTTCACATTGCTGCTTCATCTGCTTCAGCTGGTGCAGTCTCTCTGAGTATGTCTACAAGGCAGTTGGGAGCAAGTTTCCATGTGCAGGCAGACAGACCCTATGAGATAGGTATATCTCTGTATATATATATATTTTTTTTTTGGTTCACAGTAATGTTGGAAGGGCATAACGAGTGGGAACCCACAGGGATCCATTCTGGGTACAGTTCTGGTCTATATCTTCATCAGTGGTTTAGATAATGTTATAGAGAGGACACCTGTAAAGTTTGCAGACAATACCAAGTTGGGAGGGGTTGGAAGTGATTTTGAGGATAAGATTAAAATTCAAAATGATTAGGACAAACTGGAGAAATGGTCTGAAGTAAACAGGATGAAAATCAATAAGGACAAATGCAAATTATTCCATCTAGCAATCAGTTGTACACATACAAAATGGGAAATGACTGCCTAGGAAAGAATACTGCAGAAAGGTATCATAGGAGGGGGGTTTTTCATAGTGGACCATACGCTAAATATGAGTCAACAGTGTAGCACTGTTGCAAAAAAAGCAAACATCATTCTGGGATGTATTAGCAGGAGAGTTGTAAGCAAGACACAAGAAGTAATTCTTTTGCTCTACTCTGTGCTGATTAGACCTCAGCTGGAGTATTGTGTCCAGTTCTGGGTGCCACATTTCAGAAAAGATGTGGACAAATTGGAGAAAGTGCAGAGAAGAGCAACAAAAATTATTAAAGGTCTAGAAAATATGACCTATGAGGGAAGATCGAAAAAACTGGGTTTGTTTAGTCTAGAAAAGAGCAGACTGAAAGGAGACATAATAAAAGTTTTCAAGTACATAAAAGGCTGTTACAAGGAGGAAGGAGAAAAATTGTTCTTCTTAACCTCTGAGGATAGGACAAGAAGCAATGGACTTAAATTGCAGCAAGGGAGGTTTAGGTTGGATGTTAGGAAAAACTTCTTAACTGTCAGTGTGGTTAAGCACTGGAATAAATTGCCTAGGGAGATTGTGGAATCTCCATTATTTGAGATTTTTAAGAGCAGGTTACACAAATATCTGTCAGGGATGGTCTAGATAACACTTTGTCCTGCCACGAGTGCAGGGGACTGGATTAAATGACCTCTCGAGGTCTCTTCCAGTCCTATGATACCATCTGAATTTGCCATCCTCTTGGCTCAAACTCCACTCTCAAAAAAAAAAAAAAAAAAGAACTCTGATTTTATTTGTCTTCATTGTTTTTAGATTTCTATACTCAAAGATAAGACTGCTTGTCAATGGGTTTAAGGCAAGAACACGTTTCTACCAAATATGTGTTTGGATGTGTCTATTATATATTAGAAACACATTTATATTTCAGAGCTCCCTGTGTTTAATCCCAACCTCCCCCAACAAACAACTACAAGACAGAAAATAGAAAGTTAAGACAAAGATATTAGTGAAAAACAAAGTAAAATCATGACCTATATTAAAAAGAAAAATCTCCCATGAGCTGCTCTTCTCTCTAAAAAATGTTTGCCTAATATACTTTTTTCCTTGTTACAGGATTTTTTCTGCCTAGTCTGTTTTCAGTAGAGATGAGAAGAAGCATGTTTTATTTTACATTTCACAGTGGGCTAGGATATCAGATTATTCTCAGTTCAAAGTAGAGATGAAAGCCAGTACAAAAATATATAGCTGCTCTTTTTCTAAGAAAAAGTCTTTGTAGAGATGATATGGTCTCTGGTGTTGTACGCAACCATTCTATACAGAGCAGTTTGGTTTTAGGAGGGGAAATAAGAGAATAACATTGTCTGAAGCTACAAGGGACTGCAGAAGTGGAATGGGCCAAATATTGCGTAGTGCAGAAGCCCAATGGTTTCAGACCTCTGCAGGGCTTGTCAGGTTGTCAGGATGGCATGGTACCCACTGTATACTTGGGAGTTGAAGAAGCTGAGAAGGGATAGGTAGCTCATAAAAAATGAACTTCCTCCCTTTTCCCTCCCTTTCTGTATCTTTTTCCTTTGCAGGGATCATGGAGCTTACTTTGCTCTAGCCAATGCAGCGGGGAGCAGAAAAAGGTGTACCTCTGTGCCTCTCAAAAAATAAACAAACCACTTTTCCTATACAGTACTGAAAGGAGGATTGCGTGCCATTTTGCTGACCTGACCTCTGACTGTCCTGGCATTGGGCTATCCACTGTATTTCTGTCCTGATAACTCCATTTTGGAGCTGTCAATTGGCTCCTCTGGTCTCCTAGCTATGTTCTGCTGGTGGGAGACCCATTTCTGTCCAGATTGGCGAGCAGCTTACTGCAGGACTGAAATGGGACTGTCAGGACCAAATTAAAGTAAAACCAAGTTTGTAGATTCATGAGGCAGAAGAAATGGCTTATAGAGAAAACCTGTATTTTTTCAACAGCTGAATGGACAATAACATCCTTGTTAAAGGGGAAAACATGAATAGCACTATCAGCTTGCCAACCTGAGCCTTGCAATTTAATAAGCTTCAGTTCCACTCACTTTTTGCCAGTTTTTTGAGAGAGGAGAAATATTCTTTTGATTGGGAAAAAAGTGTAAAACTTTATTATATATGGCTCAATTAAAGGTTAACTAAAGAACTACTCAAAAAAAAACAGTGAACAAGAGGTAACAACTGATACATTAAAAATATTGGCTATTATGCAATTAAATAATTTTTTGTGAGTACTTAAATTAACTCACAATTTGCTGAACTTGTCCTTCAGACATGTGAATGTATCAATATACTTAATTGAAAGGAGCAGAAGTGGCTCCCTTTGAAATCGATGGCAATACACCCATTGGCTTCAATAGTGGAGGATCAAGCCTTTAGGTCCTGTGATACAGCATATCCCTCACACGGGACCTGAAGGGTTTCATGTGGTCCTGAGAGTCCAATGAACAAACCTGGCAGCACCTGGGAGAGACAAAAAGCCGGACTTAACTTATAATGAAACTCTGATTGGTAGGGGCTGGGTAATTATAAAGCCAGGAGGTTAGCAGCAGATGGGGCCTGTAGAGAAAGAGACTCTGCAGTCACTCTCTAGGGGATAGAAGCAGCAAGAAATGGTCCAGAAAGGCAGCAAAGAATCTGAGGGGGTAGACCTTGGCTTCTAGCTACAGGGTCTGTGGGCTGGAACCCAGAATGGGCTGGGTTCCCCTGCCAGCCACAAAGGAAGGTGGGCTGAAACCTCAGAGGTAAGCGTGTAAGGGATCATGGAGCCCATAGGCAGACAGAAGATCTGCTATAAGGTCATCGGTCTATAGGTTTAGTGGATTCTCTGTTATCATGGAAGTGGGGACTATCGTGTGACCTGGTAGGAGGGCCAACTTGTGGGAAGAGAGATCACTGCAATGATGGAGTGACTGTTGATATGAAGCGACAGTCACTATGCCATACCTGGCCACACAGAGGTGCATGTGTGTTGAGTGAACCCCTTCCCAGGTCCTGATCCTGCAAAACACTTATTCACAAGCCATCTCATTGACTTCAGTGGGACAATTCATATGTTTAGGTGCTTTACTGGCTGCGGGCTGGGCCTTCCAGCCAACTTTAGATGAGAGAAAACCTGGCGAGGCAGAACTAATGACATATGAGGAACGTACAATAACAATACAAATGTAGCAATACCATCCCATGGTAATGAAAATTCCATTTAAAATGCTCAAGCATGGTTCACCTCCTCCAATAGAAATACTCTTGAGAGAGTGTCAGGGCCAGAAAACCAGAGACATTCCTGGGGTCACTACCTCAGGGAACATGGAGTTTTTCATAGAATCATAGATTAGGGTTGGAAGAGACCTCAGGAGATCATCTAGTCCAACCCCCTGCTCAAAGCAGGACCAACCCCAAGTAAATCATCCCAGACAGGGCTTTGTCAAGCCAGGCCTTAAAACCTCTAAGGATGGAGATTCCACCATCTTCCTAGTAACCCATTCCAGTGCTTCAACACCCTCCTAGTTAAATAGTTTTTCATAATATCCAATCCAGACCACCCGCACTGCAATTTGAGACCATTCTTTCTTGTTAAGTCATCTGCCACCACTGAGAACAGCCTAGCTCTATCTCCTTCAGATAGTTGAAGGGAACTATCAAATCCCCCTTACTCTTCTCTTCTGCAGACTAAATAAGCCTCTCCTCATAAGTCATGTGCTCCAGCCCCCTAATCATTTTCATTGTCATCTGCTGTACTCTCTCCATTTGGTCTACATCTTTTTCATAGCGGGATGCCCAAAATGGGACGCAGTACTCCAGATGTATCCTCACCAATGCCGAACAATCACTTCCCTTGATCTGCTGACAATGCTCCTACTAATGCAGCCCAATATGCCATTAGCCTTCTTGGTAAAAAGAGCACACTGTTGACTCATATTCAGATTCTCATCCACTGTAATCCCCAGGTCCTTTTCCGCAGAACTACTAATTTGCCAGTTGGTTTCCAGCCTGTAGCAGTGCATGGGATTTTTCTGTCCTAAGTGGAGGAATCTGCACTTTGTTGAATCTCATAAGATTTGTTTGGGCCCAATCCTCCACTTTGTCTAGTTCACGCTAGACCCTATCCCTATGCTCCAGAGTATCTATCTCTTCCCCCAGCACAGTGTCCTCCACGAACGTGCTGAGGGTGCAATCCATCCCATCATCCAGATCATTAATGAAGATGTTGAACAAAACCAGACCCAGGACCGACCCTTGGGGCTCTCTGCTTGATATCAGATGCCAACTACCCATTTATCCCAACAATCTAGCCGGATTTCTATCCACCTTATAATCCATTCATCCAATCCATACTTTTTTAACTTCCTGACAATAATACTGTGGGAGACTGTATCAAAAGCTTTGCTAAATTCAAAATATATCATGCCCACTACTTTCCCCATATCCACAGAGCCAGTTATCTCATCACTAAAAGCCATTCGGGTTGGTCAGGCACAGGAGAGTTGGAACCATTTTTATAATGAGGGTGCTGAAAGCCATTGAATCAAACTGTAAATCCTGTACATGATGGAAATCACTTCAAGCCAGAGGGTGCTGCAGCACCTACAGCACCCCTAATTCCAGCACCTATGGTCAGGCATGACTTGCTCTTGGTGAATCCATGTTGACTGTTCCTGATCACCTTCCTCTCCTCCAGGTGCTTCAAAATGAATTCCTTGAGGACCTGCTCCATGATCCTTCCAGGACTAAGGTCAGGCTGACCGCTCTGTAGTTCCCTCTATTCTCTTTCTTCTCTTTTTTAAAGATGAGCACTATATTTTTCTTTTTCCAGTTGCCTGGGTCCTCCCCTGATCACCACAAGTTTTCAGAGAAAATGGCCAATGGCTCTGCAATCACATCAGCCAACTCCCTCAGCACCCTCAGATTCATTAGATCAGGACCCATGGACTTGTGCATGTCCAGCTTTTCTAAATAGTCCTTAACTTGTTCTTTCACCACTGAGGGCTGCTCACCTCCTCCCCATAATGTGCTGTCCAGTACAGGAGTCTGGGAGCTGACCTTTTCTGTGAAGACTGAGGCAAAAAAAAGCATTGAGTACTTCAGCTTTTTCCACATCATCTGTCACTAGGTTGCCTCCCCCATTCGGTAAGGGTCCCACACTTTCCCTGACCTTTTTCTTGTTGCTAACATACATGTAGAAACACTTCTTGTTACCCATCACATCCCTTGTTAGCTTAAACTCCAATTCTGCTTTGTCCTTCCTGATTACACTCCTACATGCTCAAGTAATATTTTTATACTCCTCCCTAGTCATCTGTCCAAGTTTCCACTTCTTGTAAGCTTTCTTTTTGTGTTTAAGCTCTCTGTTAAGCCAAGCTGATCACCTGCCATATTTGCCATTGTTTCTGCATATCAGGATTGTTTGTTCCTGTGTCCTCAATAGGGCTTCTTTAAAATTCAGCAGCTCTCCTGGACTCCTTTACCTCTCATATTAGCCTCCAAGGGGATCCTGCTCATCAGTTCCCTGAGGGAGTCAAAGTCTGCTTTTCTAAAGTCCAGGGTCTGCATTTTGCTTCTCTCCTTTCTTCCTTTTGTCAGGATCCTGAACTCGATCATCTCATGGTCATTGCTGCACAGGTTGCCACCCACTTCTACTTTCCCTACCAATTCTTCCCTGTTTGTGAGCAGCAGGTCAAGATGAACTGTGCCCCTAGTTGGTTCCTCCAGCACTTGCACCAGGAAGTTGTCCTCAACACTCTCCAAAAACTTTCTGCATTGTCTGTGCACTGCTGTATTGCTTTCTCAGCAGATGTCAGTGTGACTGAAGTCGCCAATGAGAACCAGGTCCTGTGATCCGGAAACTTGTGCTAGTTGTCTGAAAAAAGCTTCATTTACCTCATTGTCTTGGTCTGGTGGTCTATATCAGATCCCACCACAACATCATCCTCGTTGCTCTCACCTCTAAAGTTAAGTCAAAGACTCTCAACAGGCTTTTCTCCAGTTTCTGAGCAATCATACTGCTCTCTCACATACAGTGCAACTCCTCCTCCTTTTCTCCCCTGCCTGTCCTTCCTGAACAGTTTATACGCATCCATAACAGTGCTCCGATCATGTGAGTTACCCCACCAAGTCTCTGTTATTCCAATCACATCATAGTTCCTTTCTTTGCTGTACCAGAACTTCCAGTTCTTCCTGTTTGTTTCCCAGGCTTCTTCTGTTTGTGTAAGCACCTAAGATAACTAGCTAATTGCCCTACTTTCTCAGTATGAATAAGGAGGACTCCCATGTTGCACCCTCCTCCTTGTGTTTTCTCCCAGTATCCTACTTTCCCACTTCCCTCTGGGCTTAGGTCACTAACCCCTGGCAAACCTAGTTTAAAGCCCCCCCGTCAAGGTTCCTTCCCCACTCTGAACTTTAGGGTACAGATGTGGGGACCTACATGGACACTTCTAAGCTTAATTACCAGCTTAGATCTGGTATCGCTGCCACCATCCAGATTCTCCATCTGGAACACCCCTTTTCCTCCCCAAACCTTCCCCTCCCAGGGTAGCCTTGAGAAACTTTTTCACCAAGCTCCTGGTGAACACTGATCCAACCCCTTAGATCTTAACACAAGGAGAATTTAACCATCCCTGCTCCTTTCCCCTACCAGTTCCTGGTGAGTCCAGATCCAATCCCTTGGATCTAAAAACAAGGAAAAATCAATCAGGTATTAAGAAAAAGGCTTTTAATTAAAGAAAAGAAAGGTAAAAGAAAATCCTCTAGGAGAGATTAGCATACCAGCTACTCTCACAGACAACAGATTCAAAATACAGAGGAGGTTCCCCTGGGCACAAATTTACTTACACGAAAAATACCCAAATACCCAATTTTGATAATTCCCTTAATGGTAGCAAGACAAGTTACAAAGAAAATAAACATAAACCTATTTATCCCTTTCTAAAACTTACTACTCTGATAAGAGGCTGATTCCTTGATCTTTTTCACTCCAGCTGAAACTGAAACTCTAAACAAAGGAAAACTTCCTTCCTTCCTTTTGAAACATCTTGTTCCCCCATTGTTTCCTTTGGTCAGGTGTCAGCTAGGCTAGGTGAACTTCTTAACCTTTTACAGGTAAAAGAGCCATTAACCCTTAACTATCTGTTTATGACACCCCCTCACTAGATTAAAAAGCATGCCTGCAAAGATGCCCTTCCCTTTCTTTGTTAGATGGATCCCATCTCTTCCTAGCAATCCTTCTTCCTGGAACACCATCTCATGATCAAAGAATCCAAAGCCTTCTCTCCGACACCACCCGGATAGCCACATATTCACCTCCACAATTAGATGGTCACTGCCTGGGCCTTTTCCTTCAACAGGGAAGATAGAAGAGAACATGACTTCACCTCAAACTCCTTTATCCTTCTTCCCAGAGCCATGTAGTCTGCAGTGACCCATTCAAGGTCATTCTTGGCAATATCATTGATGCTCACGTGGAGAAGTAGGAAGGGATAGTGGTCCGTCACATCTTGAATTTTAGCTCCAGGTAAGTAGCACACTTCTTGAGTCTCCCAATCTGGGCAGCAGATGGATGATTCCATCTTCATTAGGAGGAAGTTCCCAACAACCACCACCCATCTCCTCCTCTTGGGAGTGGTGGTTATGGAACCCCCATCCCTAGGACAATGAATCCCATGCCTTCCGGTTGATGGGTTCTCCTTCTGATCTCTTCCCTTAGATAAGTCTTCCAAACTATTCTTCGTCATAGTACCTGTGTAGAGAACCTGAAAACAATTTCTTACTTTTATCTGCACTGGGGGTACATGGGTTTTCCTCTTTCTTCTTCTGGAGGTCACATGCTGCCAATTTTCTTCCCTGTTCTGCTCTGCTCTCTCTGATTCTTCAGCATGCTGTGCTTGCAGTACCAAACACTGACTTCTGTCCAGAAAATCTTCATTTTCTCTGATGCAATGCAGGGTTGATACTTGGGTCTCTAGTCCTTTAACCTTCTCTTCCAATATGGAGACCATCTCGCACTTCGTTCAGATGAAGTCACTTCTATCCTCTGGGAGAAAGACAAACATGGCATATCCTGTGCAGGTCCAACAGCTGACCACTCGCTATCCACAATGTTTTCCCTCTAAGACTCTCTTCAGATGTTATATTTACTGCTCACAGAAGCCTGAAAGGCAAAAACTCTGTGGGAACTCCCCCCCAGGCGAGGTTCAGTTTTTGTCTTCATGGAAATGCTAGTTTTTCTTACCCAAACTTGGAGATCCCAGGGGATGCACAAGTAGCCAGGACCCTCTGCCAGGAAACCCTGTGCTGCTTTATTATCAATGTTATGACTTGAGTTCCATAAAGTACAGTTATTCAGAACATTTTCCTTTTATCCAAGTCTTGTAACTTGGAGATTTTCTTTCTCCATGGAAAGTAAATGAACTATACACTTGGCTCAAAAAACCCCACAAACCCTGAAATAAAGAAAGTTCTATATGATGTGTCTGATTAGAGAGACCGAAATGAAAATAACTAGGAAAGTATTTGCACTTCAGATATTTGTATTCATCCCATCTGACTATGAATGGTGATGGTCCAGCTCAGCTAAGTATGACTAGTTTTAGCATCTCTCAGTGAATAACATACTGTAGGGGAAGCAAATTTCTTGGGCCTTTCAACAGCAGAAAAATAAGTCAAGCAAGATTTTACAAGACACTCCCCTGGGTAAAAAAATCTTTATTTTTTCCAGATTAATTATTGCAATTAGGACAAGCACTCTGAAGCAGGGACTATTCTTGTTACTTTTCTGTAATGCACCTAGCACAATAAGGTATCTGCACCTAGCAAAAAAGCAAGGCACTAGGCCAAAGCGACAACTAATAATTACCAAGCATATGAAACTCATACAGTATTTCTAACATCATGACAGTCTCAAGTTTAAAAAAAATCCTGCCTACAGAGATTGTGAGTCATCCTGTTTGCATCAAAATTTGCTGTTATATCCAAAGGAAATAACTAATTCAACTGCAAGAATAAAGCTTTATTACAGCCTTTATAAAGGATTTGAGGACTACATTAAGTAGTGCAGCAATCGAGACAATTTTTTTTAAATGGCATCTTACATATGAAAGGTTTTTCAGTGCTCTGCACAAAGACTGCAGCTGCACCAGAAGCATACAGAGCAATTTCATGCATTTGGCAACAGCATCCCCAGAGACCTGGATTTTGGAACTTATTTTATTATAGGGGAGGTGTGGGGTGGGGGGAGGGGGAAGTATGCTGTCCAAAAATTGTTTTAGATAAGGGAGAGACAAGACAACCTGGTTATCTTCTCGGCTTTCTGAAAGCGCTACTGGATCTTTAACATAACTTTGAAATAGGAGTAGACCTTATTTTTGTATCTTCTTTAAAGGAAGGAAATGCTAACCCTCCCTCAGCACTTCACAGGTCCCTTGACCAGACAACCTGCATAGGTATAAGGGAGAACACTGAATTTTTGCTCTATCAAAGTTTACAATTGTATGTTTTCTGCATACCTTCTTACAGTCTCTGAGTTGTCACAGCTGATGCTTTCTCCTATGATGTGACTGTAGTGAACCACAATTACCAGCAGCCACCAGTGATGCCAGCATTCTCAATAAACACTTGCTTAAACAAAACTTATGGAGACTAAAACCAGTGTTGGTGAGCAGCTGGGAATTATAGCATGTTGCACAGTATTGCCCACTCATGACTTTTTCGGTAAAGTCCTATCTGCCAGAATCATGTGATTATAATGAGAATCTCAGCATTCATTAATAACAAAACAGTTCTAGGTCTAATGATTGTGGAGAAAAGCTTGAGCACGTGGCACAAGTTCAGCATAAAGGTTCAAGCCAGCTGACAAACACGTCTCCCTTTTTATCCCATATTTTGATTGGGAGAGGAGGGGGACTGACATGATTTTTTTTTTAATGCTTGGAGCTGGCAATACTGACATGGTCACTAGGGATAAAACTTCTAACAGTATTGCGAAATCCTGTCTTGGGCATGTGCTTGATATATTTACCTGTCTCTTCTACACATTGACAATCCTTGTAAAGCTTGTCATGCCACTAAAATATTGTGGGAAATGAATGGTGTTCTCTCACACACATACAAGGATTTATCTAGAAACATTTTGTGAGAGACCTCATTTAATCAAGAATTGTTCCTGCACCTCTTCCCAAAATGTGAATGCAATGGTCTAGTCTACAGCAGCCCTGGATCAAAGTCTGTTAGCATATAAGCCTGTTTGTTAGCCTGAAATAAAATTTTGGGATCTGACTTCTAATACTCTTACATTCTTACTAATGTGTGAAGAACAAAGGACAAAGATGCTGAGTGTTGCATTTCCCACAACCAGATGGGGCTTTTAGTACAATGAGACAGATAAGGGATGAAACTAAAACTGGTACAGGGTATGGTGAGAGTATAATATATGAACACACCCTTGACAACTGCCTCAACTTCTTATCTCAAAGCAAGGTCAGACAACCAGTTGAGAGAGACAATGCGGGATTGAAGGGAGAAGTAAAACACGAAAATACCAGAGAAATGCCTGCCCCTGACTGAAGCACAACCTCACTCCTTACCCCTCCCATGGGTACAAAAGGGATGAGATAAAGACCCCTACTCACGACCGTCCAGACCAGAATGTAACTGTAAGTTATAAGGGGTGTGAAAAGGAGCGTGCATTGCAGGTATATTTGGGCCTGCTAAGAAGAAGGAGTGGGAATGGGAATGGGGAAAGGGAGTGGGAAGGGGAATGATAATGGCAATGGGTGAATGGGAGACTGGGAATAGGGGAATGAGGAACAGGGACACAGGGGAATGAGGAACGGGGAATGAGGAACAGGGCTCTGCAGCATCGGAGCTGGGAAGGGGGGCACAAGGTAAATGCTCTGAGGCATCGGAACTGGGAAGAGGGAGCTCCATCAGTGTGGGGAGCTAGAGGTTAGAAGAAGAAGGGATTCTATTGGTGTATAGCACAGTAGTTGGGGGAGGGGAAGGGGAAAACTCTATCGACGTCTAGAGATAAACTTGACTGGTGTGAAGGGCTTCGGACTTCTGGTTTTCTGCTTTCCATCTGCGTGACAAGAACCAGGGAAGGGGGTGAAGGGAAAGCTCTCTAAGAAAGTCATTCATAAAAATCTTCATGAAGGCTCTCGGCCAACAGAGAGGGCCTTGTCTGTTTGTGTCTCTTTCACTGTTTCTCCATCCAGGATGGAGTTATGTCGTTAATGTATATTCCTGATTCTGTTGCAGGTTGCTACACATGGAACTTCATCTGCACAATCTCTTCGTCTTCTTGCAGGTTTACGGACACTTTGTCTCATGGCTTCTTAAATGGAAAGCATTGTTTCTGCTGAAGGAAATTCTTATAATCCAGCATATTTTTAGACACTGAGTAGAAAATGTCTCTCCACTTCTGTCTCCTTTATTGCAGAGAGATGTTTATCTCGGCTTCCATTCTGTAGTGTGTGATTTGATTTTTCACTTCTAGATTAAAACCATTTGTTCTATAGACTAAGAGTTTCTTAGTTTTATACGTTATGGTGGGAAGGTAGCACTCATGTTTGTTGTTTATCTGGTGCGAGTGACTTATGCAGTATTGGTTGATCCAGGGATTTGACATCATTGGGTAAATCCGTTGGCTCCCTTGGTAAGATTAGTGTGTTTGGAAAGGGAATGATGTTATGTAAGAGTGCATTTCGCCTATAGGTTTCGATCCTCCAGTGTGGTGGTGTGCAAAGATTGTATGCAGGTTTGGCTTCCTGCCCAGACTTACTTGGGATGGGAAGACGATGTGCACTGCTAGACGTGCTAGTCTTGTATGAGATACAAACCAAGGTCTTTGTTTCCTCTCTCTCCTCATCTTCACTGGCTGTCCATGCGGAAGTTAAAAAAATCTACTGGCTTGTGACTATCAGTCTGTTCATTAATAATAAGAAGATGTCAGGGTCTAAGGCATTCAGCAAGAGTTCACACAAAGCATCCTGGCTTTTTTATTTATTTACTGTAAATATAATTACTGTCCTTGAAAAGTGTTTGAAGATATAATATCTAAAGTAAGCAAAGTGCTTTAAAAAGCCAAAATTGAATTTTATTTTATTCTACTTCTGAAACCATACCATTTCAAATCCTGTATGATTTAGGAAGAAGTGGGGTATTTTGCCTGCTGAAGGGGCTGTCACATTTAGATGATTAATGTTTGTCCAGTACTTGAATGCACTGATGTGTAAATGTAGTCACACCTCTTACTTTCAGATGGTACTATCTTTTGACTTTACCAATTCTAATGGTGATCCCAATTATGTGCCTATGAGGAAATATCTCTCATACTCATAAAATGTTCAAATCACTATTTATTTACAGTTATGCTAATAAAACTTAGCTCTTTTTCTCCTTAGCATGTTACAAAGGAGATCAATATCACTATGCCTCAGTGCCACAGTTTCCCTTTCTGTTAAGTGACTTGTCCAAGCTCACACATCAGGCCAGTGGCCGAGTCAAAAATAGAACTGCTGTCTGAGTCCCAGTCCTCATTTTATTGTTAAACTTATTCCTTGGGAACAGCCTACAAACCACTGCAGCTGTAAAAAAAAATTAATAAAATCTTTAAATATCAGCCCATTCTCTTATGATCTACTTCTCCAAGTCAATTGAATAATACCAAGCACATTCTAAAATGCCTAATTTTAATAAGATACAAAACAGTTTTATAAGGAGTAAATGCAGATTTGCTTCCTGTCCGCAAAAAACATTGTTCTGTCACCGGTATGCTCTAGCAATTTTTGACATTTGCTACCTAGATTAGCTGAATTTACCATGGCTTTGTAGTCTCTTTCATTCACAGTATGGCATATTCCTGGAAGTACTATGGTATGGTAAGCATCTAGTTTTTAGTGGCATCCACTCCATAATGCACTGAAAAGTACAGGGTTCTTTACTGAAATCATTTCAAAGTGATGTCAAGTGCCATAAAGTTAGACATACAGTTATTTTTAAGTCTCATTATAATTCTTCATTTTCCCTTAATATTCAGCACTTTGGTCCCCTAAGAAGCTGCATATATACTAGCAATGCTAGCCTCTTTGAATCTGGTTACATTTAGAATAACTGCTGGAAATAGATGAAATTGTTTAAAGGTCCTCTGTTCCAATGTCTTTTAATGTTAATAGTTAGGGCCTCTGAAATATCAGAAGTTATCTAATCACAATGATGAATTTCTGAGAGTCAAGCTAGGCCCTAGCATTCACCAGGTGAGTAGTAAAAGATACTTACGTCTCAAGGCCACTTTCACTTTAGCTAGTTAGAACACTCTGACCATGGCCCTTATTTTGATATGTAACTTCTCCAAATAAATGCCTCCTCTTCCTCCACGCTTCTTATTTCAAGAAGCTACAAAGAAAATGACAAATGTGGTAGGACTTTCTCGTCTTCTGTCCTGTTAATTATATTAAATATTTGGCATGGCTGGGAGTGATCTGCTATTTACTGTGGCAAAACTCCCACTGAAGCCCATGGCAGCAGCCTCATTGTGTGTAGTAGATAATCATTCATCCATGGTTGGAGGCAACTGTGCTTCCCAATTTCATTTCAAAAGCTAATGAAGTTGGCCTCAAGTCCACTTAATATACCCACCAATGCTAGATTTGGATCAAAATATCAGTTCTGTTTCCCAGGTCCACTTGCAAAAATGAGACTGTGTTTGGATAATAACCATAACTGAGACAAAACACAAGCCTTCAAAATATTTATGGAGAGAGAAAAATGCTAATACTCTAGTAACCACAGAGTAGTGACTGACACCAAAACCACTAGTTAGAAATAGCAAAACTGATACACGTCATTTTACACTGATTTTTTTTTCAAAGAAAGCTAATTTAAATGCAATTATAACCCCCAAAGATGTGAAAGTATTTGGAATGCTAATCCTGATTATGCTGAAGTCAATGGGAGTCTTGTTGTTGGCAGCAGGGTTGAGCAACTGATGTTAAACTGCTTTCCGGTTGAAACTTTCATGGGCCAGAAAGAGTTCAGCAACTTGTAGGCTAATTGACCCAGATTCTACCTTTCGGGACATATTAGTAGATAAAGGTTGTGGTTTTTTGTGTGTTTACACATATTTTGTTAGAGGGTGACAATGTAACCAAACAGTTCCTGTCTATCACTGCATTCTGTTAATTCAGAGATCAAAGGAGATGTTAACATTTAAATGAACTGTGAATGGAGTAATATTATTGTTCTTATTTCTCTTTGAAGTATATAGTAAACTACCTGTAAATAGTAGGAGATAGGCAATTGATTTATGTTAATCCATGTAGCTAATTACCAGTGTTACTTTTTGGAAATAGGAGGTTACTTCAAAGACACTATTCTTCACCCAAGGAACACCTTCTGTCAAGAGGCAAACAATAGCCTGCCAGGTATCTATAGAAACTCCTGGGCCCTGATCTTTTCATCTCAGATCTGCATAAGCTTAATCAAGGGATGCTTGAGGGTTGGTCTACACTACGGGATAAAATCGATTTTAGATACGCAATTTCAGCTACGTGAATAACGTAGCTGAAGTCGAATATCTAAAATCGATTTACTCACCCGTCTTCACCGCGCGGGATCGATGTCCGCGGCTCGCCATGTCGATTCTGGAACTCCGTTGGGGTTGGTGGAGTTCTGGAATCGATATAAGCGCGCTCAGGGATCGATATATCCCGTCTAGATTAGACGCGATATATCGATCCCAGAGCAATCGATTTTAACGCGCCGATGTGGCGCGTAGTCTAGATGTGGCCTCAGTTGCAAGACTGAGATGGCCAGTCCCATCTGGATCACCCTGATATTGTACATTGGATTCCAACCTATGGACTAATTCTGAAAGGACTCTTTGCTCACCATCTCTACTATGAAACTGTCCTAAACACTCGATTCATGTTGTATGTATAATGATCTTTTAACCAATACTCGCTCTTTTCTTTAAATAAATAAATTTTAGTTTAGTGTATAAAAATTGGCAGTAAGTGTGTATTTAGGTAAAATATGAAATATTCATTAACCTGGTGGATATGTTTCTGATCCTATGGGATTGATAGAACTTTTTATATGAAGAACAAGATTTTCAGTAATACTCATTATATTTGACTGGGTGTCTGGGTAGGAGCCCTAGGCTGGGTTGTTTTAAGGGAACTATGTTTTGGCTTCTGGGTAACCAGTAAGGTATTGTAGAAGTTGTGTTGTTGCTGGCTTGGTGAATCTAAGTATTAGAATCATCACCAGTTTGGGGGATTATCTGCCCCATTCTTTACAGTTTGCTCTAATTGAGCAACCTCAGTGTGGCCTCCCTGGGACTCTGGTTACACCCTGTCTTATATTTTAGTGGGCATCTCTCATTATTCAGGTGTTCCCTACTGTATCTTTTCACTGTCCTGTTATTACCTATGTGTCTTCTATGCAAACATATGACTGTTGCCCAAAGCACCAGTAGAAACCCTATCCCCAGCTGAGAATTACTCCATTCCTCCCCTTAGCTTTACACTGCTTGTATTCCAGGACTATTCAAGGGCCCAGTGTCAGATACAAGTTCCAATAACTCCGGGTTGGCGTCAGCTTACGTGCTGTTCACCATTGCCCCTTGGACTTCAGGGAGCAAACAGTAGCTGGAATTCAGTGTGGTCCAGCCACAACACCCTTCTGCTTCAAATGCCTCTTGCCCTGGCATTCCTCCCAGAAGCCCTGGGTTCATGGGACTGTTCTCCTTTGACCTGCAAATCCCTCTGTCCTGGCTGAAGTTAATATTTCCTGCATTTGTGATGTCCTGGGGGAGAAAGAGGCTGTTTGTCCCAGGCCTCTCAGTTAAGAGTGCCCCCAAACCAAGTGGTGTTGCAACCTGGTACACAGGGTTGCAATCAACCTTGGCTCAGCTGCCCCTCCATCTCCACCTACAAACGGGCAGATGGGCTAAACTTGAGTGGCTCTGCATCCAGTTTAGCCAATTGAAATGTTGAGAGATATTCATTGGCATTCACCATAAGTTAGGGAGGGGGCATCATGGGAGGAATGTCTCAGGGCAACTCCGGAGACATATCTTATTCAAAGATGGGCAATTCTAACCCTTCTTGTATGTACGAATCCTATGGCTCCCCATTCAAAAGGATTTAAAGAGAATTAATTTAATAAAACAATTATTTCTGACAACTTCACTAGCCATTCAGATTTTATGGACTGAATCAGCATTGCACCAGTTAGTAAACACAGCAGTAACACTGAAAGGTAGGTAGATATGGTAAGGAAGCAAACCAATGCTAACAGCAATAAAAAATTAGCTATATAATATCAATGTAAAGAAAAACAAGAAAAAGATGGTTGCTAAAAGTTTGTCATTTGAAAAGATACAGAAGTCTGGATTTGTCTGCTAATGCTAGTTTGAAAAGTATCAGCAGGTTTCTAATTAGACAGCAAAGCACATACCTCTCACTTCTATGGCCATCTGCCGCCCTCACATGTGCCCTGAGAACATCAGATGTCTGTGTAATGTAAACAACCTCAATCACTTATATAATGCTTCATATTTCAAAGGTTTGTAACATTCTTGGCTGGCTGGTTCAGGGGAAAGGCAGGACCATATCCCTCCATTTCCCTATCCTCTCTTCTTTCTGACAGCACTAGTAAGGGGACAAGCAGGGAGCAAGGACGGCACTTCCTGCAAGATTATGGCCAATCCCTGCAAAGGAACACACAAGGTAGGCAGGGCACAGAGCAGAAGCTCCTGTTCCAGATTCTGCACCTACACGCAGGTGGGCTAGAATCTAGGACTAGTTGAGCGTTTGGGTTTTTTCTTATCTGATTTTGAGTTTTGATGTACAACAGTCATACACATTCATTCAGGAGCTCCAACAGACTATATGAAATGTAATTTACACACAGAGACTTAGATTGACTCGCCATATCCACCTAATTATCCTGCCAATCAATAATAAAAGTAACAATATTATACTGTTTCATAAACATGTAGGCTACACTTTTCATTGCAATACTATTACACTTACAGTGTCTGTTCACTTAAGCACAATCAGCAATAGCTACTACATTGTTGAAATCTATATTTCTGGAAGGGAAGCTTGTTAAATTGTCCAGAAAACATTCTAACTGAGTAAATATAATACTCTAAATAATAATAAGTAATCTCTTACTTCATAATACACAGAATATTTGAATATCATTTTGACTGCCATCTATATTTAAATTGTACATCTTTTTTTTTCTACTTTATCTATAACTCTAAAGCTTTGTCTACAAGCTTTGTTGGCAAAAGTTATGCTGCTTTAATTAAAGCATTTTAATTAAAATTGCTGTTGCATGTCCACACTATGCTCCTTGAGTCAGCAGAGTGCATCCACATTAGAAGCTCTTGCATTGACGCAGAGATCAGTGCACTGTGGTAGCTATCCCAATGTGCAACTGGCCGCAGGATGATTTGGGATGGGTTTGCAGCGCCTCTTGGGGCAGGTACAGCATCACATGATAATAGGCTTCTCAATCTCATCATTCCATGGGTGTTCTAGAAGTTTGTCAGCCACTTTTCAACTGAAGCATGTAGGGGGAGGGAGAGGATAGTGATGTGTCTGGGGTTGGGGAGACAGCAGGCTGACTGACCTATCCTGAGGCAGAGGGAGGGAGATGCCACTCCCACATCAGCTCCTGGCTCTGCTTGGCACAGCAGTGTCTCCTGAAGCAGCCCACCTTGCCTGCCTGTGCTTCTGTGATTCCCTCCAAGTTCTCCCACAGAGGGGCAGACCAACCAGGTCTGTGAGCTCTCCAGTTCTGAGGAATGTCAAAGCAGCACAGTAGTCCCATCCACCCCTCACTCCCTGCAGCAGCAGTCTTCCCTGCCCTCTATTTTTCTCCTGCAGGGAGAACAGGAGCATTCCTTGTTAATGCTTTGCTCTTTGTTCCTCAAGCAGCATGCTCAGCTGTCAGATACTTCCTGCAGCTTTGAAAGGGGAGGGGCACATGCCTGCAGAGCAGCAGGGATCAAAACAGTCAGCAGAGTGGTCATGGCAGGCATTGTGGGCAGTGTCTACACTAAAGCTTTGTTGCTTTAACTTTGCCACAAATAGCTTTATTTCTCTCATCCGTGTGGTTTTGTTTTGCCGCCAAAAGTAGCTCTGTAGTGTATACACCTCCACTGTTTTGTTGGTAAATGGAAGCTTTTGCTGACAAAACTTTGTATTGTAGACAAAGCTTAAGTCTGTGTTCTACCATCTGGCATAGTTTTAAAAATATTTTTAATAATTAACTAAAAGAATGGAGACTACAGTAAAATTGAAAAAAATACCTCATTGCATGTTTTGTTCACAATGATTCAGGACAGGATCAGGCACAGGACAATCAGACAAAAACAATGCACAGTGTAACAGAGTACTTGCTAACAGGAATCTCACAAAAGATATCTTACTCCTCTTTTCATCCCCAAGTGGCTCTGATTTTTGAGGCACTGATGAAAGGAGATTGCTCTCAGGTGCTGCAAGGCCAAGAGGAATCTGATTTTCCTTGTTAAAGATGCTCAATTTACTCAGTGTACTTTGTTGGAAGGTTTGTGGGAAGATGGAATCTCCTTTCCTAGGTGTAATCTACATCTAAGACTTGGGTTGACATAGCTATGTTGCTTAGAGGAGTGAAAAATTTATTGTCCTGAGAGACTTAGTTAAACCAACCTAAATCCTGGTATAGATACCGCTAGGCAGGGCCGCCCAGAGGGGGGGGCAAGTGGGGCAATTTGCCCCGGGCCCCGCAGGGGCCCCCAGCCGCGACTGTGTGACTGTGTCTGATACTCCCCTGACGGGCCCCGCTGGCCGAAGCAGCTGTGCGTCTCCCGGAAGAAGCAGCAGCTAAGCAACCAGAGACGCTGAGCTGAGGCAGAGCCGCTAAGCGTGCTGGGGAGGGAGGGAGGGGAGGGGAGGGTAGAAAGCTACCTGCTCACATGGAGGAGACAGCTCTTCTGGTCCGGTGGGAGACTGACAGGATGGAATACATTCTCAGTGACCTCACTCACCTGAACAGCTGCTGGACTTCCAACAGTGAGTGTTTGACCCTGTGATTCCCCTAGGTTTGTAATATTGGGGTGGTGTTGTGGTTTACAGGGTGTTGCTGTTTGAGGGTGATTTGTGCCTGCCTGAGTGGGTCTGTTTCAGAACTAAGTTAGGATCATGACATGTAATTGTAACCCAGGAAAAAGCCCCCGGTCTGCAATATGGCATGGCAGGCTGAGACTTTTATCTCCCCCTATCTCCCTGCAAAAGGGGAAACTGAGGCACGGCGTGATCTAATTCCCTTTCCAATTATTTTGGAAAGGAAGGGGACTGGGCTCCTATCCAAACCAGTTCCTTCCCATCAACTCTGTTTTCCTGCTGCAAGACCGCTGTAGGGGCTGAAAATTTCCATTAAACTATGGTTCCTTCATTTGCCCTGCAACAATAAAATAGACCAGCTTGCGGGGGGTGGGGGGGCAGTGGTTGCCAAACAGGGGTGAATTTAGCAGAGGGTTGAGGGTCTGTGATGAACTGGGACGTGTTCTTATGTTTGCTCTGAATACTGTGTTGGTGCCTCAGTGTCCCATTGCATTCTTAATATCTAGGTGGTGGGATAAGCCGATAAGGGTGTGTGATAATTGCTGCGAGCAAAGGGCCAGTGCACCAACCTAAATGCCTGGCACTCTGTCTCCTAGCAACTGATGGCCTGGCTGTCCCCTCTTCTGCAAAGGTGCCAACTGTCTGAAGGTGTTGGAGACAAAGGGATCAGGTGACCTCCTGGCCCGGAAAGGAGCTGAGCAGAGAGAGGGCTGGTGGGGGTGGTTAGTCTGGAGCTTGCTAGGAAGAGGAGTGAAGTGCAGACCTAGGGTCTGGCTCGCTCACTGCCCCCTAGAATGGACCCGGTTGAGGGTCTGGTTCGCTGTATCTACAAGCTCTGTTTTAGACCCTGTTCCTGTCATCGAATAAATCTGTTTACTGGCTAAGAGTCACATCTGACTGCAAGTGGGGTGCAGGACCTGTGGCTTCCCCAGGACCCCGCCTGGGTGGGCTCGCTGTGGGAAGCACACGGAGGGGCAGAAGGATGCTGAATGCTCCAAGGAGAGACCCAGGAGGTGAAGACATGTAAGCTTCTTGCCTGAACAAGTCTGCTCCAAGGGAGAGGAGGCTCCCCAAGTCCTGACTGGCTTAGTGGGGGCAGTTCCAGAGCATCGCCCGGGGACTCCGTGACGGGTCCACTTGAAATCCACCTGATGCAGCTACACAGAATCACTAGCAGTGCTGGGAGAGGCCAGGAGTGGAAGCAGTGGCCTGGGGGTAGGGGCACATTGCTTTCGTCCTGGCTCTGGGATGGACTAGGCTGGGTGGTGGGTTCAGTCTAGTCTTCCCAGCTGCTGTTCTCACTGGGGTCCCACCCCGTGCCCCAGCCAAGACTGCACCCAGCACCCAGACTCCGTGCCCGGGCACCTGAGTACACGCTCCTTGGTCTGGGGGTCTGGCTCCCAGTCCCTCTCCAAGGGTTGCAGCTGTCTGGAGGTGCCTGCCTTCCACACCTTCCTCATTCACACCTCATTCATTCAATAGGGCAATTGATTACAAAGTGGAGGAAAGATCTCATTCCACTTCTAGCAATGAGACATTTTTCTTTTACCTTAATTATACTACTTTGGGGCCCACTATAACATATTACCAAGGTTCAATACAAAGTCATGTAAAAGTTATACAAAAGTGCATAATGCAGAGATTTACCTACAACTGCACTGACTGATTGCTGTGTGCAGTAATATAGTGACCCCTGGGTCTTTGAATGAGGTTATATACTCGGGGGGGGGGGTGCAGCGGCAAGTCGGGGGGCGAGCGGGTGGGCAAGTGGCAGGTGGACAAAGAGGCAAGCAGTGAGCCAGCAGGGGTTCTAGGGGCAGGCATAGAGGTTTTCTGGCAGGGAGGTTTCTGGCAGGGGAGGGAGAAAGTGAAAGGAGGTGAGTTGTGGGTGGGGACTGACTAGGAGGGACGCAGCAAGTCAGTGAGGACTAGGACGTGAAGAGGGTGAGGGGGGGTGCAGGTGAGGTCGAGTGAGTGGGGTGGGTGGGTCCTATTGGCAGTACTTTTACTGCTCTGAACCCAGTATTTGTGCCAGGTTTCAGACTGTAGCAGCCGGGTTTCAGTCTGCCGGGTATCTGTATCTGCAAAAAGAACAGGAGTACTTGTGGCACTTTAGAGACTAACAAATTTATTTCAACATAAGCTTTCATGGGCTACAGCCCACTTCTTTCGCATGCATAGAATGGAATATTTCTTTTGCCTATGTGTGCTGTTTTCTCCCCCCCCCCCAAACCTTCCTCTTTGGCCCACAGCTGTTTCGACAGGGTGGCGCTGAGGAAGGAGGGTCTGTTTCTGCAAGGCGGGCGGCGCTGGGGGGCGGGGCAGTGTTTCCACAGGGCCGGGCGGTGCTAGGGGGAATGAGGGGGCATATAATAAAATAAAGGCCTAAAACTTCCGAAGCTTTATAGAGTGAGTTTTGTAAAATTATCTTTAAAAAGCAAGCTTTGCAAAATTAAGTTACAACATGTGGTCAATTAAAGCATTAATGAACCATATTATTATTTATTACTTTACTAAGGTACCAGAGGCCCAAGCAAACTAAAAGACCTTGTGCTGGGTGCTGTAAAAACATAATTGACATGGTCTGTAAATGAGTCTCAACACTGGAAAAAGAAACAAAACAAATAAATGTCCAGTAAGCTCCTTTTAGGGCCTACAGGCAAGACCGAGGGTTCATGGTACCGCCTTACTTCAGGGGTTCACACATAACCATTTTACTTGGGTTTTCTTGTTCCTGAAATGTCTTGGAAGAAAAAGACAGATGGACTTGCCTGCAATGGCTTTCTCATACTAGTTAATAGTAACAATGGGTTTCAAGTTTATTTCTTTTGTTTACTACACCCCTCTAAAGTGTGAACAGAATAGATTTACCATCTATTCTGCATTGTTGGGTTTTCTCTTACCACTGTCCAAATTACACAACCTTAAATAGTTCTGTCCCTATGATGAACTTACAGGAATATTGTTGCCCTATCTTTGAGCTTTATTTATGCTTACATTTATTTATCTTTACATGTATTATTTATTTATTATGCAATATATTTTCAAATAGGAGTTCTTTTTTAACAAAGGTGTAGAAGTTAGGTTGCCAGGGGCTAGTTAGGTAAGATGATGCCTTGATGTGGTGCAGGGATCTGGCAGTGAGAATGGTTGCTCCTCCTGCTTCCTCCTGGGAAGAGGAGAGAATGAGGTCCTGCTTTCAGGATTAAAGAAGTCATGTTAAATTATACTTTTCCATTTCCTTTTGACACAAGAACATTGAGATTTGTGGCTCAGTACTGCAGCTTACCTCTCGCTGTTGTAAAATGCGTAGAGTATTACAGTGGCCAGAGATCAGTATATGATTACATGGCATGCAAAATTATCTGGGGATATCAAGATGAGTTCAAGATACTTGCTTTTTATTCTTTCATTATATTTTCCCATGTAATCTTTTTAAATGATTTTTTTTTTAACAACAAAAAGATGTTGAAGGGCAGGATAGCTGTTATGACAGTCCACCTTTGGGACTCTGGTTATTGGTTAATTATATATTTTGTAATTGTCTGTTTACCAATTGTTAACATATTTCTGACTTACCAGATCCCTTCATTGGGGCCAGTAAGATCATGCAAAGTGTACTTAGGCACATTAAACTAGAACTGTCCAAGCACAATAGACATCACTGGTCCAATATCCAAATCTGAAGTCTGCATGATCTAAAACTAATCTGGCTGCTGAGACCATGGCTGAACCGACATGGCTTGATTCCAGTCATGAATTGCCAAACTAAAAGTTGTCCTGCACTCACTACATTCACTTTCCTGTACTCTCAGTATTTACTAGAAAGGAAATCCAAAAAGAATCCAGGGCTGTCCCAGTGAAGAGGGGTGGGGAAATCCTTTGCCTCTGTTTCTGAAATGGCCAAAGATGAAAAATGTGTCCACACAACCTGAAGCCTTCTATGTTTAGAGTGGTTCAGGGATTTCCCTACACACACCCCCTACACCCACCAACATTTCCCAAACACCCCTCCACCCAGTTTTGTGAATTAATTATGTGCAATGTTGCCAATTTAGTGATTGTTTGGAAATTTGAATTGAAATTGAGACATTAATACATACTTTAAAAGCATATAAAGTGTATGATAAAATACATGTATCTGAAAAAGTATAATAGATTTGAAAAGTATGAACATAGACTAGCTTCCTTATACATCTTTTGTTTTTATGACGATGCCAGTGCATTCATTTCGGTGACGTTGGCCAAGTTATGATTTGTAAGCAAAGTCTAAATGAGCTCTCCCTGACAGCAAGTGATGAGCTGGGGACTGGGGGAAAGGCTTCAGGACCAGATTTTATTTACATTTACACCTAATCTACCTAGGTATCCAGCAAACAGATCTGTGTTGCCCAAGTGATAGATTTTGGCTGGGGTTGGGTTACAAATCACTTGAATGCCGGGGGTGAGGGAGGTGGGAATGAAATGTTGTTCTTATTTTACAAGTAAAAGGCAATAGAACTGTAATTAGCCTGTGCTGATTGAGAACATCAAGAGAGAGGGTGGGGACAGGTGTTTTGCTTGCTGGTCTGCCTGAGTCACAGGTACTATTTGACCTGCCCCTTTCCACTGTTTAAAGACAGAGCTGATTACGCTCCATAGATAGTCTTTTGTTTTGTTAAGTGACCACTGAAATCACTGATAATCAGGTCTAAGTGGCAGGGCCGCCGAGAGGGGGGGCAAGTGGGGCAATTTGCCCCAGGCCCCACAGGGGCCTCCTATAGTATTGCAACTTTTTTATGGAAGGGGCCCCCGAAACCGCTTTGCCCCAGGCCCCCTGAATCCTCTGGGTGGCCCTGCCGCTAGGTCTATGGAAGAATTCTTCTCTGGACTTATCTATCACCAGTTGAGGTGGACGGTGGTGGATTTACTGAAGTTATGGAAAACCCCTTCCACTGCTGTGTCAAGTCTGTATACAACAGCAGCATAGGTACAGCACTACTGCTAGAGTGCTTGTAGTGTAGACATACTGTTAGGCAACAGATTTCCAAATGCCCACAAACTCTCTGGAGTTCCTGACACTATTTAGATGTTGACACATTCAAGCATAGAGTATGAACAATTAGTTCTCAAAGGGCTAGTACAAAAGTGGGCAAAAGTGAGTGTACTTTTGGACAGCATAGTGGAGTGGGGGGTTCTGTTTCCAGCCCAGTCACTGACTTGCTCTGTGACCTGAAGCAAGTCTCTCCATTGTGATGTGCCTCTGCCTTCCCCTCCAATCCTTCTCTGCTCTTCATGTCAGGAACTCTCTTATGATGTGTTTGTATAGTTCCTAGCACAGTGGTTCCCAAAATATTTACTTCGCACTCTCCTTTACCCAGTCAGTGGCCCATTCTGGAGCTGGGGCTGGGAGCAGGCCCATAGCTTCAGGAGGAGGGGATGTGGACAGAGGTAAGGGGGCCGAGGCTAGGGCCACCGCTGGAGGTGGGGCTGGGAGCGAAGGGTGGAGCTGGCACCTGGGGCCTTGGGCGTAGAGCCCTGGGACTGGGGCTGGCAGCCAGGACCCCAGGCACAGGGCCAAGGCCAGGGCCAGGAGTCGAGCTGGGTGGCACTTCCTCTCCATCCCTCTCTGTGTGGACTAGCCTGGGCCCCAGCCACACCCCCCCAATGTTCCTCTGTGCCCCACTCGGGGGACTGCCTCACAGTTTGGGGATCTCTGGCCTAGCATGATGGGGATCCTAATCCTGGCCAAAGCCCCTAGGCACTCCCACAATACTACTGCTAATACAGTTGGATGTGCATGAGTAGGTCATGCATAAAACTGCAGAGTGATCTTTTGAAAAATCTGGTTCTTAAATGTATACATCAATGGATATCTTCTGTAAATTTGGAGTAAAATAGGTGACATTACCACTGACTACGTGAAATTATTATAGTAGTCAACTAACTTTGCATAACACTGCAGTTTCCTGCTAGTACCCATGATACCTTCCGTTTCTGAATTACAGCATAGTTCAGCTGCTGATAAAATATGATCGCTATCAAACTTAACTAACCAGCTGCCTTTTCAGAAATGGCATGAGTATGCTGAAACCTTGGTGCCTTGTATCATTTTGACAAATCGCTTTAAACTTTCAAAAAGGTAAAACCATTTATATACTACCTGGGGTCTGGAAAACCTTTCCCACCCTTAATTGCCTTTTTTTTTATTTTTTAAGCAGCAAAAGGCTCTATACAATTGTACGTTACCAGCACTTTTTCTGGGAACATTGTTTTTACCTAACTGGCGTATCTAAGCTGCTTTTCTTCTATTGCCTATTATCTCCTTTTCCTATCTCTTCTTGTTACTGTACACCAAAGATACAAGGCCTGATTACATGAGCAAGAAAATGAATAGTCATTAACACTATTACAACTGGGTAAAAACATTACCAAATTAGAATAACAATGTTTTACCTCCATTTCACAGTCACATTGTCCTGGAGGAATTGTTTACATGAGAAGCAGGGTAACAGAATCAGATTCATAAAGATACTTTCCCACTCTAGAATTGAGGCTCTCAAAATCACTAGTCATTTTTGAAAAACTTACTGTTAGTGGGAAAGTTGACTGGTAATGAGACTATCCCTCCCCTGCTCTCATACCTTACCCTGCCTAGTAGCAGGCACTTCTTGTAGCACCACCTACAGAGCTGTCTAGCTGCAGGCTGGAATTATGATATATCAGATTGAAAGATTAAGTATTAAATCTAGAATGATATTAAAAGGCTTGTATTGCTCTTTCAGTAGATTTATAGCACTACTTAATGCATATAGTAGTCTTGTATTATCATCTGCAACAACCACATAGAATGTCTGTATATCAAGGTTTAAGTGAGCCTTAATATTCCTACCAATGTCTGGCTAGTGGAAAGTCTGGGGAAAATTGAAATCTTGTGGTGCTACAGTAACGTGAGATTTCATACTGGACCAACTTTTTATAAAGGACTTCAGTCCGGCATTCAATTTTGTGCCATGAATATTTTGGGTGCAATTTTATTGTGCGGGAAAAATAGTAACATTTAGATATTTAATTTCTCAATGAACCTGGGTAGCTAGAAATCTAAGTGTTAGCTCAGACTTGAACTCACGATTATTTGCACGTAAAGATAGAAGATATTTTACACACTCTGTCCAATGAGCAATAGCGGGCAACCTGTGGGCTGCATGCGGCCTATCAGGGTAAACCGCTGGTGGGCCGCCAGACAGTTTGTCTACCAAAATTGTTCCACTATAAGAAGTTAAAATGAATCCTTTCCTGGTATACTAATTCTTCATGGACTCAGTAAACATTATTCAGTATTATTCTTGCAAAGCCCTTTCATTGCCCATATGTGTAACTACTTTAGGCAACAAGTTGGGTGCATGGTGTTTTTTAGAGCTCTTTAAACGCTGCTTATTTTTGATGGAAAGATCTTGACTTTTTTTTTTTCTTCCCATTTTGTTCAGTAGAGATTGAAAACACAGATCTATGGTTCTTCTCACTCGAATTAGAACAAACCCTTCTTCATTCAAATATTTTACCATTACTTAGATCTAGTGAAAACTTTGAACTTGATAGCTACATTTTTGGTTAACATTTAAAAAAATGTTGCCATTTCATGTTTTCCATCCATTTTTTTCATGAGAAATTTTGCAAATGCAGTGTGAAAAATGTTCATGTAAAAAATGAACTCTATTAGTGCCTTAACTACCAATTCTAGGGTAAAGCCAGGCTAACAGCAAAACTCCAGACCAAGTTCATTACCAATGTTGGTGAAACTTCCAATCTGGAATGAGATGAAGGGTTTAATAAAACCCTAGCAGTTGCATAGGTATGGCATATCCAGTATGTCAGAAAGAGAGCAGAATGCAGTGATCATTTTGAGCTTTCAGGTTTGTTCAAATTGAGAGAACTGAAAATGAAATGTACCTGGTGGCAAACACAGTAACGAAAGCAAACATTTTCCTGAAAACCCTGCGGACCACACAGCTACGTATGGGTTTGTTTTTAACAAATTTGTTATCCCATTATCATTAGTCCTGTTATGTCCATGGTGATAGGTATATGAAAGCTGGAAGTGATGTTTAAAGTTATTCTTCTCACTATCTACAATTTACTCAGGGCTAGATCAGAGTTACCACTAGCCTGGAGGGAGGGGCAGTATGTCTTTGCACTGCCCCTGTAGCAAACCTGGGAAAGAACTGGGACTCTGATGCAGTTCAGTACCTGCTTCTCCCCTGCTCTGTGGGGAATTAAGCTGCACCTTCTGATGTATATTACTTCCCCCTCCATGCACTCTGATTATGATTTTACTTTTATTTCTTAGGTAACCAACTTCGATCTGTTCACTTACTACTTACAATCACTTAAAATCTACCATTCTGTTAAAAGTCTTTTTTATATTTTACCTAAAAAAGTGTGTTTTGTTTGAAATGCCTGGGACATCTACTCATGAACAAGAGCTGGTGGAAGTCCTCTCCTGACTGAGATAGGGGCGGACTGGGTTATAAACCTACACTGGTCAGGCTTCTGATCAGGTCAAGATGATACAGCTCTGGGGCCCTAGGTTCGGGGGTGGGGTAGAGGAATTGGCTGGAGCCTCTCTATTGTTGGTTAATGAATTGCTGGCAAAAGGATTCATGTAACTCAGCTGGGTGTGTCTCTGCCTGTGGATGTCTGTGTAAGTGCTGTACCTGGTGAGGTCTGCAACTTATAGCATCACAGTGTGAGAATAAGCCCAGGATGGTAGGCCAGAGGGCTCAGAGTTGCCCAGTTCCAGGTTGTACGCTGTGAAATTGGTCACAACACCAAAAGCCTTTTTAGGCACTTTAACAATCAATACAAAGTTCACCACTTCTCTGAATATGGCACAATATATATGTGGAATTAACCTCTCTATTGTACTCTTCCCCAGAAACAATATCTTTTTGTTATCAACAGTCTCTTATTTATTCCTCTGCTGTAGCAGAGCAAAATCTGCATGTGTTATCAGCTGGGCAGCAAAGTGGGTGAGGGGGAGAACTAAAATCCCATAAATGCAATAATTCACATACTACACATCACAGTTATAACTAACACATTTCAGCTGTGTTTACACCAGAGGGCCACCTACAAATAATTCCCACTGATGCCAGCACTATTACAGCTCTAGCAGTGTTAGCAACAGTGGGAACCCTAGTGTAGATAGGTCCCTAGCAACTGTCTTCTGTAGAGCCAATCTAATCAACACAGTGCTGAAAACAGCTGCTGGAACTAGATAGCTGTGTACTTAATAGCTCCCAATGGTGCTAACATCACTGTTATTGCAACACTGTTAGCAATGGGGAGAATGTAAACATTTCCTACTGGAGACCAAGACTATGCTGGCAGTGACCTCTGCTTTCTGTCCTTCTCTGGAATTATTGGAGATGACATTTATAGTAATCCTCTCAGTCTCAGGTCTAGATTTATAAGTTAGTTAGAAGCTCTCCTGCCTCACAATTTTCCTTAGAACTTGAAATCCTGGTTTAATGATGATAAACTATGATATATTTCTAACTACATTGCTGCACATGTTTCTGTAATAAGAGAAGTTAAGAAAGCTATGCATTGCACTTGATTTGTGACATGATATGGAAGTAAATCTCTGTTAAAGGGTATGTAAATGTTCTGTAACAGGGCCCGAAGGGATATTATTCAATTTGTTTTACTATTTCTTTAATAAAGTACAGTATAATTCCAGTTATCCAAATTTTCTTTATCTGAATACCTTAGTTATCCAAATCCATAGTGCGTCTCCCATGTAGCCCTATGTTAGTTGGTAGCACTTGTCTTTATCTGAACACTTGTCTTTATCTGAAGGCCTGGTTATCCAAAACTTTGTCCTCCAGGACATTCAGATAAATGGGAGTGGACTGTAGGCTCATTACAGTAGGGCATGAATTTACATGGCTCAGTAGGGTCCATTTAAAGTATTCCAGTCTTTCTTTTCTGCTATTTGAATTCATCATTATACTGACACATCTTCTGAGATGCCTTATAGTACTTCTGGGAAAATGTGACTCTCTATATTACTGCATTTTAAAAGTGGTAATTATGGTACGATATTCTATAATCTAAATCTAATCCAATGCCAATTAAAAAAAAAAAGGTTCTATTGTGTGAGCAAGCACAAGGGAATGAGTGCTAGTTACCTGTATGATATCAAAGAGGTTACTAGTAAGGTTTGCTCTGGTAATCTACTGGTTACTGTATCGTAGCAAAGAGGCTTCTGTAGAACTACTATAACCCCTTTATGAAGGTGGGCAGGGATAGGATAGGGATAGGTAGCCTTGATTCTGCCTGCACAAGGGGTAGTCACCAGGAGACTAGGTATAGTGGTGGTGCAGGTATTTCTCCACCTGAGCAAATGGAAAGCAGAATGAAAAATTGCATCACTCTTCCCTTGAGACAACACCACAGTAGGCGGCCCCAAATCCAGGGCCTGGCAAAGACATTACTGACCCATTGCGAAATGGAGAAATCAAGAAGATAAAGTCCATGAGGAGGCTAGAAATAGAAAATGCATCACAGTTAGTATAATGCGAAAGCTCTGGGGAGAACACAAACTGAATATTATAACTGGTTTCTTGAACACAGCTCTTGTCTGAGTAGCTGATGAAAGAGAGCCACATTCACTAGTTACATCACTGAATATCTTTTCTGAGTGTAGTTGCTTACCATTAAGGTAGTTTAAATTTTGAATCCATCTATTTGTGGCTGCTTTTGTAATATAAGCATTTGATATGGCTGAGCATGTTGACAGCTTCACTTTCTCCAATGACTTGTATAACTTCAGTGACACATTTAGTGCATTCTGTTGGGGATGAGCTCCAACCTGCACAAAGTGTTCTATTGGCTAACAGAACAAGGCAAACTACTCATTACACATACTGTTCATGGCCAAATTAGCCCCTTTTTTATGTTTAGTGAGTTATTCTTCAATTCTCTTTTAATGTATTCGTATTCATCAGCTCATTTCATAGACTCATAGAATATCAGGGTTGGAAGGGACCTCAGGAGGTCATCTAGTCCAACCCCCTAAAATTTGCAGCCTAAAGGTTGTTTGTGAACTTTGTGCTTGGATTGCTCACCATTGGTTATTCACATTGCAGGACTGGTCACCGAATAAGGTAATGTTTTATTATTATTTTTATTCGAATTCAGCTGTAAAAATGCAGGTTGAACCCTTTGGCTATACCATAGTGCTGTGAAGAATCATGGCACAAGTGTTTTCCTCAAGGTAATGCATTTTTATTTGTCAATGTTTATTCAATAAGATAAATCTGAGGGTGTGAGATGCCTCATTTACTTTCTAATGGCTAGCTTGTTATGAGTCCTATGCATCCACATAGAGCAGGGCAGGGGGTGAGGATGTTGGGGCAGAATATGACTTTCCCTCATCTCTGGTCCATATTGGGTGGCAGAAAGGAATTTCAGGCTCTGTGGGGCTTATACCAGCCTCATCCCTCAGCACTAGTGTGCAGAGAGGGGTGGGAAATAGATGGAAATATGACACCACTCCCAAACACGCTGGTCAGCACAGAGGAGCTTTTACATGGAGGGGCTAGAAGCAGATTGTTCGAGGTGGGGTATGTTTGGGGATCAATGTGCTAAACTTTATTTTCTGTGTTGAGCATTTATGAATAGCTTTGTATAATGTGGAACAATAAGCTAGTCTGAGGTTCTCCCCATCCCCTTTGTAGGAAGTACAAGGCCTTAAAGGACCCATTTTTCAGGACAGAAGCTGAAGGAAGATAAATACAAATTTTATGTTTCCTGGTTCCACAGACTTCTCCTATCAAGATTTATCCCTCCACTGGGATTCTCTGCAGACTTAACTCTGAAATTCTGATAGCTATTCTGCTTTCCCAGGTTACAGAAATACTTTAAGTGTGAAATCATAGCCCATGTTTACCCTACAGACATTACAGAGGCAAGCTGCCACAGCCATGCTGCGGTAATGCAGATGCAGACTACAGCAAAGGAAGGTTATTTTCCACAGGAACTCCACAATCTTCAAATATGTTGAAGCTCTTTATACAACAGATAGTGATCAATAATTCTCCAGGTGCATTGAAGGTAACACAAGAAGTAACAGGCTTAATCTGCAGTAAGGGAGATTTAGGTTAGATATTAGGAAAAACTTTCTAACCATAAGAGCAGTTAAACTCTGGAATAGGCTTCCAAGGGAGGTTGTAGAGTCCCCATCATTGGAGGTTTAAGAACTAGTTAGACAAATGTCAGGTATGGTCTAAGGTTACTTGGGGCTGGTCTACACTACGGGATAAAATCGATTTTAGATACGCACTTTCAGCTACGTGAATAATGTAGCTGAAGTCGAATATCTAAAATCGATTTACTCACCCATCTTCACCGCTTGGGATCGACGTCCACGGCTCGCCATGTCGATTCTGGAACTCCGTTGGGGTTGGTGGAGTTCCGGAATCGATATAAGTGCGCTCAGGGATCGATATATCCCGTCTAGATTAGACGCGATATATCGATCCCAGAGCAATCGATTTTAACGCGCCGATACGGCGCGTAGTCTAGACGTGGCCTTGGTCTTGCCTTGTCACCGGTGGCTGAACTAGATGACCACTCGAAGTCCCTCCCTTTTCTATGATTCTTTCCATGTGAATGCATGTTAATATCTAGACACATACATCGTTTTGATTGCTTATGTTCATATGCATATTTTAGTATGTTTTCTGTAGTTGGGAAAATGATAAAGTTCATTGTGTACTTCTTGGGCAACACAATAACGCACTGCACCATAGAACTCTTATAGTAGGGACTGTCTGTCATGTATGTACAGCACCTATGCTTTGGGGCTCTGATCCTTGATTAGATGCTACCTATACAAATAAATGCTACTAATATATTTCAGGAGTCCCACTTTTTCTTGTGTCCTCTGGTTCATATTTTTTTCTTGTGACCTCTGTGATAAATGTATCTCTTCTTTCCCTTTAGATAAATAGACTTTTAAAAAAAATAAAGATAATTGTATTTGTTTTGCTTCACTTCCATCTTTAAAGAGAAAAAGCATCATTTCGTGTGCCAAACAGCATAGCTGACTGACAGAATATGTGGAAAGGTGCTATTTGTTGGCAGGGGCAGGAGAGTGAGGGAGAAATGCAGCAAGTATTTAAGAGCTCATCTCAACAATAAATAATCAGGAAAGGAAGTAAAGAAAAATATATAATTAAACTGAATCTGTATACAAGATAGCATTGCGCCTGTAATTTAGTTTTCCATAACAAGGCCTAAACTATCCATGTGGTTTACTGTAACCATATGTTGCAGAGTCAGTACATTCCATCCCCCTTTGGGCAGGGTAAGGGCATTGTAACCCTGTGGTTAAGTCTGTCAGACCACCCTGAACCTCAGTGCAGTAAGGCCCAGCGGCCAATGTCTATAAGATCACCCTTCCTCTCAGGGCAGTGAGGCCTGGTGTCCAAGTCCATATGCCCGCCCTTTCCCTCGGGGTGGTATAGTTTAATGTGGTCAGAGTTAATATAGCCACCCTTTCCTTCAAGGTGATATGGCCTGGTGACAAGAGTGAACATGGCCACTCTTTCTTTCATGGTGCTATGGTCTAATGGCCAGAGTCAATAAGGTCACTGTCCTCAGTGGGATTCTGTGGTCTGGTGGCCAGAGTAAATATGTGTGCCCTTCTCAGTGGGACTGTGTGGCCAGTTGGGGGCAGCAGACAGGGAAGTGGGACACATTCCCTCCCTACTCCACCAGGTCCCAGCCCAGGGCCCTGTCAATGTCAATTTGACGCTGACTCAGTGGCAATCCAACCAAAACACACTGACTCAATGTCCAGTTCTATAACTGGTCCACAGTCTAGTTCTCCTCCCTACCATATCTCCTAATTCCTTGATCTTGGCATCTTTGGGGTCTCCAAGTTCCTTGGCCTGTGCTGCTCCCAGCAGCTCCAAACTCCCTGGGGTATTTGCAAGTACCTGGATGTCTGCTCAGGTATTAGTGCTTCTGTCTGGAACTTTAGCCCCTCTTGGGATAGAGCCTGCAATGTGTGTCCTTCTTCCTCAGCTGCCAGCCCTGACTGAGCTGAGCTGAGCTGTTCCCTTTCATACTACTGCTCCAGCTGGAGCATGCCCTACAAGGTTGAGAGGGTATGGTTTCCTCTGCCCAGAGTGTGGGGTTAACTCCTTCTGGTCCAGTGCAGGACAAGTACACTCTGTCACACCATAGAAGACTCCACTTCATTTAAGTTTTCACATATTTCAACTTATAACTGATATCTATAGACAAATCATAGAATCTTAGAAATAATGCCAAATGGCCTTATAACTACCTTGTCTCTACTGAGGTCCCTTAACTTTTTCACTCTGTCGAGCTAAATGCCAATTAGCACATAACTTACTAATTAACAGTTTTTGCAATCTATTCCAGCTATATTTTAAATACCAATTAAATACATGGTGAATAAATTTCATTATAAGTTTAATGTATTAATGAGAATACAATTGTGCATTTATTGCTTGTATGATTTTAAGTTAATTACATGTCAAATAGATTTATCTTTTCTCTAATTAATAAAACTTAAAGAGTTGTCTTAATATTTGGAGCACATTTACCATATAGACAGTAAAAAATCTTGAAGGCAATAAGTAGCCCAGCATTAGTCTCTGCCTTTGAGAACTGGCTGGCCTAAATCAGAATACCCACTAACTGCTGGTAACCAACTGAGAGTTGATTAGAAACCCAACCTGACATTTAACCTAAAAAAAATAAATCAAGAACTATTGGTCCCTTCTTATCAATTTGTAAGATCCTGAAAATGAATGTTTAGGGTTAGATCAAGTATTGTTTCATTAATTTGATTCAACATCCAGGCTACCAGATGAAAAAAGGAAATGAAAAGTCTATTATTTCTGTTGACACTGGAAGATAAGTGTAGTCTAGTCCTATGGGCAATTTATATAGCACCTTTGCTAATCACATAGCTGAATTTAATAAAGGAATGTCTACATCTCCAGAAGATTACTTATCTAGCCAAGCGGAACAAATCTGAAAGGACCAAGTAGGAAATACATTACAGCAATGTGATGGGATGTACAAACTTTTTACCAGACAGGAAGGGGTTAAGGAGTTCCTGTGGGCTCACTCACCCCACACCAGCATGGCATTTCAGGACTGGAGGAAAAGTTCAAAAGGGGAGAAACCCAGCTCTGCCATAGGTAGCTAGAGGAGGAAGACAAACCTTTAGTCCCTCCAGCTCCCAGGGGAAGGCCTGACAGAGAGCAGAACCTGCACCCATGCCTATTCACGAGTATACCAAGAGAAAGGCAGGTGGAATATACATTACCTTAGGAGGCTTTCTAGTGGTAAACCAGAGGACATTGCACCAGACTACAGCGTGCCCTCCCCTCCCCTTGAATAAAGAGAGGTTGGTGACTTGTTTGGGCCCAGCTGTTTGTTTCAATTTCTTCTCTGTGTTCACCTTTTTGTTTCCTCCGAACCCCAAAAGGGGTGAACTCTAGAGAAACTGAGCTGGAGACCATGGCACACAGGGAATAGAGTGCATGTCTCTGGAAGACTGAGGTGCCTTGGAAACAGAGAAGATGAATTGCTGACAGGCTATATCTGAACAAGGGTGGCCAGACAGAGGGTGTTGGTTACTGGTCAAGTAATATATATTCCTTTTATTACACCATAGCTTGGCTCACTTTGGCTGAGATTAATTTGTGATGTGTGTGGTGTTTCAATTCAGCTATGACATGTAAATCAGTCTATACGATCGGTAAACTCGGGGGTTGTGCCGTATGACTGGAGAATTGCTAACGTAGTTCCTATTTTTAAGAAAGGGAATAAAAGTGATCCGGGTAATTATAGGCCTGTTAGCTTGACGTCTGTAGTGTGTAAGGTCTTGGAAAAAATTTTAAGGGAGAAAGTAGTTAAGGACATTGAGGTCAATGGTAATTGGTGGATTGGTATGAATGTATGCAAAATGCATTTATGTCAAAAGTAGAGATCACGGAGACTCGAGCATACCGAACATCCTGTATGCCTGCACTTCATTTGAGCAAGTGACGGATGACTTAGAGCAAAGTGTGGTTGCAGAACTGCGGTATTGATTGCAATTTACGCATCCGATGTTGCAGGTGATAGGACGTGTTGACACAGGTTCGGCATTGGGGGATACTAGTTAGTTTCACATTTGGAAATATATGATCGCGGGGAGAATGTGAAAAGTGTGTAAGGTGGATAAGGAAACTGGTTAAAGGCGGAGACATGCCAGCGGGTCGTACTGAAGGGGCGAACTAGAGGCGGCTAGGTTCTTGGAATGGCCACGGGTGATCTTTAGGGCCCACACGCATGAGTACCTTCAAGGGATCGGTTTTGGGACCGAATCTTATTTAACCTTTTTATTAACTGACCTTTGCGCAAAAGAGCGGGAATGTGTTAATAAGTTTGCTGATGACACGAAGCTGGGGGGTATTGCTAACACGGAGAAGGACGGCGGGACAGATACTATCAAGGAAGATCTGGACACCTTGTACACTGGAGTAATAGTAATAGGATGAATAGATAAATAGTGAAAAGTGCAAGGTATGCACTTAGGGATTAATAATAAGAATTTTAGATATACGTTGGGGACGCATCAGTTGGAAACGACGGAGGAGGAGAAGGACCTTGGGGTATTGGTTGATAGCAGGATGACTATGAGCCCAATGTGATATGGCTGTTAAAAAAGCAAATGCGGTGTTTAGGATGCATCAGGCGAGGTATTTCCAGCAAGGAGAAGGAGGTGTTAGTGCCGTTATATACGGCGCTGGTGAGACCCCACCTGGAATATGTGTGCAGTTCTGGTGTCCCATGTTTAAGAAGGATGAATTCAAAACTGGAACAGGTTCAGAGAGACGGGCTACTAGGATGATCCGAGGAATGGAAATCTGCCTTATGAAAGGAGACTCAAAGAGCTTGGCTTGTTCAGCCTGGCCAAAAGAAGGCTCCGGGGAGATATGCTTGCTCTATATAAATATATCAGGGGGATTAACGTTAGGGAGGGAGAGGAATTATTTAAGTTTAGTACTAATGTAGGCACGAGGACGAATGGGTACAAACTGGATATTAGGAAGTTTAGACTTGAAATTAGACGAAGGTTTCTAACCATTAGGGGAGTGAAGTTCTGGAACAAGCCTTCCGAGGGAAGTAGTGGGGCAAAGACTTATCGGGCTTTAAGACTAAGCTTGATAAGTATATGGAGGGATGTTATGATGGGATAGTTTAATTTGGCAATTGATTTGGATTATCGGCCAGATAAGTCTGCTCGATGGTCTGTGAGGGGATGTTGGATGGGATGGGAACTGAGTTACTGCAGAGAATTCTTTCTTGGGTGCTGGCTGGTGAGTCTTGCCCACATGCTCAGGTTTAGCTGATCGCCATATTTGGGGTCGGGGAAGGAATTTTCCTCCAGGGCGGATTGGCAGAGGCCTGGAGGTTTTTTTACGCCTTCCTCTGCAGCGTGGGGCATGGGTCGCTTGCTGGGTCAAGATTGAGATTGAAGACATCAAGCTGCAGGAATCCAGATTTCAATAACTCAGTCATGGGTTCGGGATTGTTATAAATGTGTATGGGTAGGGTTTTGTGGCCTGCCTTGAGCAGGAGGTCAGACTAGATGATCATATTGGTCCCTTCTGACCTATGAGTCTATGAGTTCCTGAAATCTAGTATGATTTTTCTCTTTCCTTAATAACTTTCGGGACAGAACCCTACTAGCGTAAACTTGAATTTAATGGAGCCACCTTGTCTTATATCAGCTCAGTAAATACACCCTGTTTTTAAAAAGACTATCGCAGCCTTAAGATTGTTGTTTGGTAATAGCTCTGAGAACAGAGGTGTTCTAAAGCCTCACCCTTCAAAGGCATTGGTTAAAAGGGTTTGGATCAAGACTTTCTCTCACGGAAAGTGTGTTAGGTGGAGGGTTGTGGTTCTATGGGCCTGTCAAGAATCCACTGGTCTGGTGCTCTTTTACAGCTCTGGAACTTTCCCTGAGAGGACCCCTTCAGTGTGTCAGCCCCTTTAGGTTCACAGTCTCTCACTGGGATAAGACCTTTAGCTTCACTACTTCCTGGGACAAAACCTCAGGGCCTTCAGCACCCCTGCTTTATGCTGTGAGCACCCTGCAGCAAGGTCACATGGACTGGACACTGGAGGGAGACTTACATACCCAAAGAGAGCAATCCACCCCTTGCTTCCTGGCTCTGGAGTAACTCTCAGCTAGCATTGTAAAAGCAGAAGGGCTTATTAGATATCTGAACATAGCATAGAAATTCCTTTGTTAATGTTGAGAATGGAAAGCAAAATCCATCTGGGTAAGTCCAGAGCCGAGAGCTCTCAGACCCCTCCTGGGTCCCAGTACCTCCAGTTTCTCCTTCCAGTAGTCCCATGCTTAACAAACTCACATATCCCCTCCTCAGTTCTTTGTCCTTGTTCCTAGGAAAACATGGTCACCTGGCCATCCTCCTTAGCCCTTTGTTCTCCAGGTGGTCACAACCAGCTGGCTTTGTCCACAGGGTGGTCCATCAATGGTTGTTAGTTGGTAGGTGCCAAATGTCCAGGCAACTGGAGAGGCCATTGTCTTCTGGGACTCTCCATGGGCATGAGATCCAGGACTTAGACAGCCAGGCATCAGTAACACCCGAATCTGCAAAGAGTAAACAACCTTTCCCCCTACCTAGTTAACCATGCAGCACATAGGGGAAACTGAGGCATACAGTATTCATACAAAATATTATGAATAATTCCTACTCTGTCACAGGATCACAGTAGAGACACAGATTTGAGGGGATGCAGTTGACAAGGTGAGTTCAGTGCCAGTTTTGAAGAGGCAAATGATGCAACTGTTTCAAACTACCTGTGCACACAGTTACCCAATTAACATATGTGATTGGAGCTTTGAGGGGTCCAGTTCTACCCTTGTTTGTACTATGTAAATCAGTAGCACCTCAAAGTAAGCAGAGTTGCATTGATATAAATGTGAGGGGAATAAAGTCTTTTGTGCATAATGATGCAGACTTTAGGGGTGAATTCTGACCCTCACTGCCCACCTATAAAATGTCTTAAGTATTTTCTCCTCTTATGACTTGCAGTGTGTCTTGTATTTGCCAAGGCCCAGATTATGGCTGAGCCTAATGCAGTCAAGGGAGCATGACTGCCCAAGTCTCCAGTGCAGAGTCTCCAGGTCTTGTGGCTGGATTTTGGGGAGGAAGAGAGGCAAGAAGTTCCACATGACATCTTTTCAAACCACCATCTGCATCTGAAAAGCAAGCAGTAAGAAGGGGTAGGGAATGGACAGAGCAGAGTCGAGTCTGTGTGAGGAAGGAAGAGTGCTATGCCAAATAAGGGGCTGTAAGGCATTATTATCCCTTGGGGCAAAGGATGAGAGGGAAGAACTGTAACTGGGGACTGGTCCTCCTTTGTGCAGGGGGTTGGACTAGATGACCTCCTGAGGTCCCTTTCAAGCAGTGATTTACTTACATCCCCCCTGAATTTCCCCAACACTGCCCCCAGTTTTGTGAACTAGTTACATGCCAAACCTGGTGGCTGAACTTTGTGACTTTGTCCTCACCCACAACTATTTCATATTTGTGGACAATATATACCTTCAAGTCAGTGGCACTGCTATGGGTACCCGCATGGCCCCATAGTATGCCAACATTGTTATGGCTGATTTAGAACAATGCTACTTTAGCTCTCATCCCCTAACACCCCTACTCTACTTGCGCTACGTTGATGACATCTTCATCATCTGGACCCATGGAAAAGAAGCCCTCGAGGAATTCCACCATGATTTCAACAATTTTCATCCCACCATCAACCTCAGCCTAGACCAGTCCACACAAGCAGTCCATTTCCTCGACACTACTGTGCTAATAAGCGATGGTCACATAAACACCACCCTATACCAGAAACCTACTGACCGCTATACTTACCTACATGCCTCCAGCTTCCATCCAGGACACACCACACGATCCATGTCTACAGCCAAGCTCTAAGATACAACCGCATTTGCTCCAATCCCTCAGACAGAGACAAACACACCTACAAGATCTCTATCAAGCATTCTTAAAACTACAATACCCACCTGCTGAAGTGAAAAAACAGATTGACAGAGCCAGAAGAGTACCCAGAAGTCACCTACTACAAGACAGGCCCAACATAGAAAATAACAGAATGCCACTAGCCATTACCTTCAGCCCCCAACTAAAACCTCTCCAGCGCATCATCAAAGATCTACAACCTATCCTGAAAGATGATCCCTCACTCTCCCAGATCTTGGGAGACAGGCCAGTCCTCGCTTACAGACAGCCCCCAACCTGAAGCAAATACTCACCAGCAACCACACACACACAGAACAAAAACACTAACCCAGGAACCTATCCTTGCAACAAAGCCCGATGCCAACTCTGTCCACATATCTATTCAAGTGACACCATCATAGGACCTAATCACATCAGCCACACCATCAGGGGCTCGTTCACCTGCACATCTACCAATGTGATATATGCCATCATGTGCCAGCAATGCCCCTCTGCCATGTACATTGGCCAAACCGACAGTCTCTACGCAAAAGAATAAATGGACACAAATCTGACATCAGGAATCATAACATTCAAAACCAGTAGGAGAACACTTCAACCTCTCTGGCCATTCAGTAACAGATTTAAAGGTGGCAATTTTGCAACAGAAAAGCTTCAAAAACAGACTCCAACTAGAAACTGCTGAACTTGAATTAATATGCGAACTGGATACAATCAATTTAAGCTTAAACAGAGACTGGGAATGGCTGAGCCATTACACACATTGAATCTATTGCCCCATGTTAAATATCCTCACACCTTCTTGTCAAACTGTCTGGAATGGGCTATCTTGATTATCACTACAAAAGCTTTTTTTCTCCTGCTGACAATAGCGCATCTTAATTAATTAGCCTGTTAGACTTGGTTGGACAACTCCCACCTTTTCATGTTCTCTGTATGTATATATATCTCCTCACTATAAGTTCCATTCTATGCGTCCGATGATGTGGGCCCACAAAAGCTTCTGCTCAAATACATTTGTTAGTCTCTAAGGTGCCACAAGTACTCCTGTTCTTTTTGCGGATACAAACTAACATGGCTGCTACTCTGAAACATGCCAATTCAGTGACTATTTGGAAATTTGCATTGAAATTGAAACATTGACACACACTTTAAAAGCATATACAGTGTATGATAAAATACGTGTATCTGAAAGTATAATACATTTGAAAAGTATGAACATAGACTAGCTTCCTTATGCACCTGTTGTTTTTTATGACAATGTCAGCACATTCATTTCAGTGATGTTGGCCAACCTAATAATTTCAAATGATGATTTGTAAGCAAAGCCTAAATGAGCTCTCCCTGACAGCTAATGATGAGCTGAGGCGAAAAGCTTCAGGACCAGATTGTATTTACATTCACACCTAATCTACCTAGATATCCAGCAAACAGAGTTGTGTTGCCCAAGTGATAGATTTTGCCTGGGGCTGGGTTACAAAACACTTGAATGCGGGGAGTAGGGGGTTGGGAATGAAATATTGTTTTTATTGTATGTGTATACGGCAGTAGAACTGTACTTAGCCTGTGCTGATTGAGGGCATCAAAAGAGAGGGTGGGGACCTGTTCCTCTCCACTGTTTAAAGACAGAGCTGATTAGGCTCCATAGAGAATCTTTTGTTCTGTTAAGTGACCACTGCAGCTGAAATCACTGATAATCAGGTCTAAGTGCTTAGTCCTGCTGTGGGACAGTGTTCCTGTGGGTACAGTGTTTTTGTGTAAAGGACAGCCCAGACTGCGCTAGCAGTGAGGTTCCCCCACTGAGAGTTCAGCTGAAATCACTGAGAGCTGAGTGGAACCTCAAGAGACCAACTCACAGAGGTCACAGTGGCAGGTGGCAGCAGAAGGTGACTGGGCAGGGGCATTGGCAACAGAGCGATGGAGTGAAAGGTAGCACAACAAACAGCCGTGGCCAGAGCAAACAGAGAGCGGCTGGAGAAATGAGCAAGGTGCCTTCTTGCCCCACACCTGGGAGGTGTTCTCATGTGAATTCACCTCTGATGGCTTAAATAAGGGGCACATTAAATAAACATTTGTTTGTTGGACTATATTTTAGTGACTTTGCTCCAGAATGCTAGATTTGTGACTGGGAATGGAAATGTATATAAATATGTTTCCTAGTAGCCCAAGATTTTTAAAATGCATTATTTGCCAAGACTGTGATCTCACATTGTTGCTATCTTGAGGAGGTACATCCTATGTTGGGGGAGTTTCCATATTAAAACTTTTATTATAATTAATTTTTTTACATAAGAATGGTCATACTGGGTCAGACTAATGAGCCCATATCCTGTCTTCTGCAGTGGTCAAGGCCAGGTGCTTCAGAGGGAATGAACAGAACAGGTAATCATCAAGTGATCCATCCCGTTGCCCATTCCAGCTTCTGGCAAACAGGCTAGGGACACTCAGAGCATGGTGTTGCATCTCCTCCCCATCCTGGCTAATAGCCACTAATGGACCTATTCCCCAGGAATTTATCTAGCTCTTTTTTTAATCCTGTTTATAGTTTTGGTCTTCGCAGCATCCCCTGGCAAAAGGATTCCACAAGTTGACTTTATGTGTGTGTGAAGAAGTACTTCCCTTTGTTTTTTAAAAACCTGGCTGCCTATTAATTTCATTGGCTGACTGCTAGTTCTTGTGTTATGTGAAGATTAAATAACATTTCCTTATTCACTTGCTTCACCCAGTCAAGATTTTATAGACCTCTATCATATCCCCCCTTAGTCGTCTCTTTTCTATGCTGAAATTCCCAGTCATTTTAATTTCTCCTCCTGTTTCATACCCCTCTTTATCATTTTAGTTGCCCATCTCTGTACCTTTTCCATATTCCAATATATATTTTTGGGATGGGTGACCAGATCCTGCACACAGTATTCAAGGTGTACACATACCATGGATTTATATATAGAGGCAATATGATATTTTCTGTCTTATTATCTATCCCTTTCTTAAAAAAGCAAAGATTTCAGAGCAGCAGCCATTATTAGTCTGTTCAGCAAAATAGAAAGGATTTACTTTGTAGCACTTTAGAGGACTAACAAATTTATTTGAGCATAAGCTTTCATGGGCTGCATCCGATGAAGTGGGCTGGAGCCCACAAAAACTTATGCTCAGATAAATTGTTAGTTTCTTAGGTGTGCCACAAGTACTCCTGTTCTTTTTCAAGAAAGCAAACCAAGAATGTTGGGAATCATTGACTGCCGCTGCACATTGAGTGGATGTTTTCAGAGAACTATCCACAATGACTCCAAGATCTCTTTCTTGAGTGGTAACAGCTAATGCAGACTCCTTCATTTTGTATGTATAGTTGAGATTGTTTTCCAATGTGCATTACTTTGCATTTATCAACATTGAATTTCATCTGCCATTTTGTTGCCCAGTCACCCAGTTTTGTGAGATCCCTTTGTAACGACTTCACAGTCTGCCTGGGACTTTACTATGTTGAATAGTTTTGTATCATCTGCAAATTTTGTCACCTCACTGTTTACCCATTTTTTCCAGATCATTTATGAGTATGTTGAACAGTAATGGTCCCAGTACCAACCCCTCAGGGATACCACTATTTATCTCTCTCCATTCTGAAAACTGATAATTTATTCCTACCCTTTGTTTCCCATCTTTTAACCAGTTACTGACCCATGAGAGGACTTCCATCTTATCCCATGATGGCTTACTTTTCAAAAGCCAATTTAAATTAAATACCTTTTTAAAAAACATTTATATGTTTTTTGAAATTTAGGCCTGTTATATGTTTTGGTGTAACTTGCATTATCCTTATGTTAAATTTGCATTATCCTAACAAAACATTTACTTTATTCATATCTTTTTTATATATATATCGTTGGTCCCGACACACATGTTTGAGAGCTTTGTTCCAGACTAGTAGCCTGTGATGGTTATCTGGGAAGACGAGAATTCAGCAAAATATTAACATTAAAAAAGATGTGAATGAAATTGCAGTGGAAGATTTTGGGGGTGATTTTGTGTGAGGGGAGTGAAATGAAATACATTCCAAGAGACTGTCTTACATTACACACTAACCTCCAGCGTTGAGGCTAGAGGAAAAGCAAATGGGCAAACTGTGTCCAAAAGCAGATAGGAAAACTTATGAGAAAATCAGTTTTTGCATTTTTGGATCATTTTATTGTCTCTTCTTTCTTTCTAGACAACTTAGCATGAATTCAAAAAGGGTAACGTCCTCATTCAGTCCTCATAATTTCAAATGAAAAGTTATTCACTTATATTATACATTGAGCTTGTCATCTTTACTCCAGCATTGCTCCCAACTCAAGTCCCATCTCCATGCACAAGTCCCTTTAATTTGTGTGTGGCTGGTCTGTCAGGAGTTATGCACTGCAGCTCAGATCAGCATAAGTGGTCACATGCTAACCAAATCTCTCTGTGCTGCTCTAGTATTATTTCACAGTGTGGCTGTCTCACTCAAGCTATGCTATCCTGAGAAGAGTTAAGTCAAGTGTAGATTACTCAAACTAACTCTCCAGTGAAGATGTAGCAATAGAGTATATTGTAGAAATATTCTACATTGTAGAAATATTAGGAGAACACTCCCAATGGCTTTTCAACATGCTTATTATTTGTCAGGATATAGGCCGTGATCCTGTAAAAGACCTATGAATGCATGACTTTACACATGTGAAAAGACCTAGTCACTTCAAATATGGATGAATACAGTCATCTCTAGGATAAGGGCTATATCTCAATGGATATATAGCTATGGACAGTATGAACATGCTTTCCAAATTATAATATATTAGTCTTGACTTCAGTGGAACTACTCATGTGTCTAAAGTTTCATATGTCATTGCAGGGGCTGTACTGTACTGTGCACAGTTTTTGTCTCTAAAAAGGTCTTATATTCTGTATAATTCTCATCATGACAAAAAGACAATTGATGGTAGGGAAGTAAAGAGGAATCTCATCCAACCCATCCATTTTCTGCCTTTTTTTTTTTTATGTTTTCATCCTTTGTAAAGCATTTTGTGATCTCTTGATGAAAAGCAAAATATAAGAGCTTGGTATTATTAATACCCACAGTGAAAGTCTTTGATAGACTCTTAACAAAATTTACTAGTTTATTTTCCCCTCTTTACAGGGACACTCAAGTTAAAAAAATGTTTTTAAACACATGAATCAGCTATTATTGAGAGTGGCTAGGTTACTAAAACTTGATCACACATCTAATACAATGCTGATTACTTATTTTAGCAGTGCAGATAATGAACATAGACTAGTCTGTTTCAATGAAAAAGGCAACATTTGCTGAATAATGTATTTGCAAATGTTGCCTTTTTCATTGAATAATTCAATGACTAATTTTTTTCCAGTATTTGTCCTGCTCTATAAAGTATTTAAAAAATAATGGCAACATTTGTCAAACAATTCTTTCTTTCTAATGTTTGACCAGTCCTTGCACTATAGGGGAAATGTTTCAATCCATACAGAACAAGCAGAGCGTTTAATCAGTATTAATTAAACATGAGAATTTCTGCTGGTTTTAGATCTTATAAGCTTAAAGCCATATTTTTAACCCTGGGCTCATATAGACCCTTCTCCAAAGCTTGTTGGAGTCTTTCCACTGATTCTGGTGGGATTTGGATCAGGCCCTGAGAGAGCTGACAGTGTATAGTTGTATGTGTATTGGTGGTGAAAACTAAGAATAGCTGAACTAGAGGCAGGAAGGAATTACACTTTCCTGATTCTGGAAAGCATCTCCATTCAAGAAAACTCTTAAGTACATGCTTAACTGGATGTTTAAGGACTTTACTGAACAGCAGTCAGACCTTATATATAAGAAAACAGCTACCTAAAACATCATTATTCTACAATACTTGCTTAAAACCATTAAAATATATTTTGGAACTGTACTTAGAAGATAATACCTTAAAATGGGGGAACTAAGAAGTCTGGAAAAACTGGTTCCTTTTCTTTTTTCTTTTTTTTTTTTAAAGTAGTTAAACTTGAGAAAATCCTATGTATGAAAGAATCAGATTCTTTTATTAAGATGATCAAAGTGTATGCCACTAATTACATGCTTCACTCCAGGTGGAATTTACCCTGCTGCAGAGGGTTCACCTCATTTATGGTGACCAGACAGCCCAATATTATTGGGATCATCCTGATATTAGGATCTTTGTCTTAAATAGACCACTATATCACCTCCTCCCAAAATAAGCATTCTGATTCCTGATTTTTACACTTCCTGTCTGGTCATTGTAACACTATGTGTCCCACTTAAGCACTCATTAATTCCCATTAATCCATTATGTCCTTCTGCAGGCCCTCTTCAAATAGGCAAATGTCATCCTCCATATTTTGGTTACTAGACTGTTTTTGAAAGTCAGCACTGAGTGAAAGAAAGTCATATTTACCTCTGAATCAATAAAACTTGATGGCATCTCAACAAGAGTCAATATCTGATTATTTTGTTCTACTGGCACAGTGCAGTTAGGATCCCCTCATGATAGAGCACTAAACATTTCATATGACTTTGTATTTGTATTGCCAACCCCAACAATTCATGAATCAGGACTATAAAAATCATGAGATTTTTAAAAGTGCCTTTTGATTTCATCTTCTTTTTCTGCAACAAGAAAGGCAAGAAACTTTTTTTTATAAAAGCTGAAATTCATGACTCGCAGTGCTTGGGATTTAAGAAAATCACCAAATATCATGAGACTTGTGATAAAATTGCAGGAGTTGGCTGATTTATTTTTTCCTGGTTGGACTGCCATTCTCATGTAAACCTGATTATTTTTCACATGGAATAACCAGTGCTTCAGGTGCTTGCTTTATAAAATAACCTTGGCAAGAAATTCTAATCTCTACCTTTAAAGACAATATCCGCTGTCTAACCACTCACACACTATATATACAACTTTCTCAGAAAAATCTCTGATTTTTGTAAGCCTCTTCCTTTCATCTCTACTAAATTCACTGCTTATGAATTGTTAAAATGTGAAATGCAAGTGTAAGATTAATAGAATTTTGAAAACACACAGCATTACACTATGAATCATTGCCAAGAAAATATAAGAAACACAAACTTATAAATTTAAGATGATTGCTAGCCTTTTCTGAAAAAGCTATTCTTTCCATCATTTCTGTATAATGTGATCTGCAGTCCTTTGGTCAAAAGTTAGTTCAATACATCTTTCTTTTGACTGTAGTTATTTTCTTCCTTTGGAAGACAAAAATAAAACAAAACTGTCTTCTTTGTGGCATATCAGAGGAATATCCATAGCTCCTCTGTTAATTATATTTTTTATATTCTTACTGCTATGATCTCAGTTAAAGCGCATATGTCCCACATAACCTTTTTCTTCTTCATCATAATCTATGATACATATATAGATTTATGTCTTTTGAAACATAAATGCTCATCAGAAATCTCAAATGTGTGTTCATGCATAATTGTCTGTTATTTAGCTACTACCATTTTTTACTTGTCTTTGGGAACAATCTCTGATGATGTCGTACATTATTTAAAACTAAGATTAGAGGAGATTACAGTCACATTTCTAGTTGAATTTCCCAGTGTTCTATGATTCTTAGATTTTTCAAGTAACATTAGATTCATATCTAAATTATTTAGAGATTATTTTAGTGCACAAAAAATTTACAGCTAATAAATGCCTGTAAGTTTTAGCTCTATAGGACATGAATGACACCTTTAAAAAATAGTGTGCACATAATTCTGTAGTTTTCATAATTTTTTCTAGAAAGGATCTAATAAGAGCTTTAAAATGACTTGTCTGTGAGTGCATGAGGTTAATGCATTTTCTCTTAGAAGAAAGCAATAAGCCTGCCTGTCAGTTTCTTGTCAATTATACCTAGTATTCTAAGATGGTTTCTGTTTCTTAATAGGAATAAGCAAACAATCCCAAATTCACAATTGGGAATATAGTAGGGGGGGTTAGAGTTTACTCACAATCTATTGCAACTCTGTCAGTGAGGCTCATTGGGGATTTTGTTATATATATAAAGAATGAAAAAGAAATCAGCATATGTTTCACATGCAACTCAGGAATTTGAGAAGATGCATAGAACCAGAGATGCTACAAACTCTTTACTTGAGATTTAAAAGTGTTGTACACACCTATCTTACAAAATCTAGCCTTATACCTCCATTTTTGGACATATTTAAATTGCAGCAAACCCCAATTTTGATTTTAGTTTTACAGAACCAAAAATTCAGCCCAACTATATGCTGATAAGCCAACGCTAGTGCCAATTGAGCCCATTTCTGCTGAGAAATGAAATAACATCCAAGGACATGCACTAAGATAAGGGGGGGCTCGAATGTAAGTTTTCTACCAACTTTGGGCCCATATGTGCAACTCTGACTCATGCTAGCATGTATTTACTCATGAATATTCCCAGTGGCTTCACTTAGACCAGTGGTTGTCAACCTATTTATCATTGTTGGCCCACAATCTGATAACTTGGCCCCGGGTTGAGAACCACAATGTGACCTCCACCCCCTTACACAGACCCCTATGCGCTGCACCTGCTGCCCAGAGTCCCCTCCACAGAGTGGGGTCAGGACTGGAGCTAGGGTTGCTAACTTTCTATTTGCAGAAAACCAAGACCCACCACCTGCCCCGCTCCTTCCACCTGCTCACTCCATCTCCCTTCTCTCATTTTCACCAGGCTGGGGCAGGGGGTTGGGGTGCAAGAGGGAGCAAGGACTTGGTCTTGGGGTGTTGGCTCTGGGGTGGGACTGGAGATAAGGGTTTGGAGTGCAGGAGAGAGCTCCAGGCTCGGGCAGGGGTTTGGGGTGTAGGAAGGGGATCTGGTCTGATATATAGGGGGTTGGAGTGTGGGAGAGGATATGGGGTCTGGGCTGGGGGTGTGGGCTCTGGAGTGGGGACAGAAATGAGGGGTTCAAGTTTCAGGAGGGGGATCTGGGCTGCGGCAAGGTGTTGGGGTGCAGGCAGGGGTTGAAGGCTCCAGCTAAGAGTGCAAGCTCTTGGATGGGGCTGTGGTTTGGGGTGCAGAAGGGGCCTCAGGGCTGAGGCAGGGGGTTGGAGCATGGGAGGGGCTCAGGATGTGAGATCCAGGCAGCGCTTACCTCAGGTAGCTCTTGGGAAGCAGCAACATCTCTCTCCGGCTCCTAGGCAGAAATGCGACCATGTGGCTCTGCATGTTGCCTGCACCTGTAGGTGCCGCCCCCTCAGCTCCTATTGGTTGCAGGTCCTGGCCAATGGGAGCTGTTGAGATGGCGCTTCCCCCACCCCAGAGCACAGATCCCACGTGGCCATCCCTCCACCTAGGAGCCAGAGGGAGATGCCAGCATCGTCCCAGGAGTTGTGCAGATCCGGGTAGGAAGCCTGACTTCACCACCAACCAGACTTTTAATGGCCTGATCAGCGTTGCTGACTGGAGCCGCCAGGGTCTTTTTTTGACAAGGAGTTCCAGTTTAAAACCAAACACCTAGCAACCCTAGTGGAGCCCTGGGGCATGAGGCAAGCAGCAGGGACCCCAGACCCCACCATGTGGGACTGGGCATCAGGAACACAGGATTCCATTGTGTATGGCTGGGTAGTAGCCAGCTGGACCCCACTATTCAGGGCTGGGTGGCTGGTTAGCCAAGCAGCAACCTGGACTCCAATCCTAGAGAGCCAGCTGGCAGCCCTAACCCCAGACTCCCTGCGGGGCCAGCTACCAGCCCCAGATCCCAAACCCCCACCGTTTGGGGCCTTGCAGTGACCCCAGAAACAGCAGGGCCAGCTGGCAGCCCTGGACCCCAGATCCTCTGGGACTGACCAGCAACCCCCAACCTCTACCGTGTGGGGCCAGACCCCAACCACATGAGGCTGGCTGGTGACACTGTCTTCTGTGGGGCTGGCTGGCAACCCCGGACACCAGACCATGCGGGACTGGCTGGCAGCCCTGGACCCCCGCTGCACCGGGCCAGGAAGCCCAATAGTGCCACACTGGGCAGCCATAAACCCAGACCCCGCTGCGGCCCGGCGGCCTTTAGCACAGAGCTGGGCCACAGCTCCTGTGCTAATTGTGCCGCATGCGTCCTGTGCGCTACAGATTGAGAACCAGTGACTTAGACTACATGAGTAAGTGCTCACCAGTGTAAATAAGGTCCCATAATCTGGCATTTAAATGACTCTTTCTCTCTAACATAAGATTCCTCTGTCTTGGCTCCCAACACTATTATGATCAGACATTAAGTAGATAAGATGACAGTACAATGCAAAAGAACTTTCTGGTTAAGAAAGCATTCTGCTCCCTGAAAGACATTTGAAGGCTGTTTTGCTGGCATTGTGAGTTATCTATGGAATAATTGCAATATGTCTTGCTGTTGCATTAGCAGAGTCTGTTGCCCAATGAACTGGATTTTCCTGCTGGTAAGAGCCAATATTACACAGATATATTTTTTCCCTCACACAGATCAGTAAATACTTTGCCTAAAAGTTATAGTCATTTTTTTCTCCCCTCCCAGGAAAAAAATGACCTTTTGCCATAAATAAACTGGCAAAATCCAAAAGCAGAACATTTGGGGCCAAACTTCAGAAAAAAAAAGTAAAGTTTTTGATTTTTTCCCAGCAAAAATATTAAATTTTCAGGAATACAGACAACTTTCCGCAAAAAACAAAAACAAAACCCTAGATTAGGAATAATAAAAAACTAGTAATATTCAGTCTTTGAGGACTGGTGTGGGTGAAATATACATGATGACTCAATGGCATGTTGAGATAAAGCACAGTCACTTGCTGAGCTCTGGGAGCCTAAGAAAGAAAAAGCATTTGCAGTTGATAGATACCCAGCTGATGTCAAATCTAAAAGATCATTTTCAAAAATCTTTTCATTTTCAAAGATTTTATTTTATCTAAGCTAGTTAAGCACTATATTCTTCCAAGAAACTATAAAGGTCATAGAAGCCTTACTATATTTGAGCCTTCATATCATGAAAACATTTGAATATGTGAAAGAAAGTATTAAATTGTATGAAAATTAGCTCCAGTCAAAGGACAGTTTTGGCAACAAATTAAAAATCTAGACAAGGAGATGACTTAAATGAGAACAGAATGTCCTTGCTCATGTTCTTTTCTGACTGTCTGTGTGCTAAGGACAAATTTGCGAAACTAAAGCTCTCCTGACTGAGACAGTACTGCTATTTTATAAGATTTTAACCCCGACAGTAAGCATTAATTTACAAAGGCTATTGCAAATCAGTCCAGTGGGAAAAGACAGTTATTTTTTTCAGAACCATAGAGTGTATCATTACAATCAACAGTAGAGTTCAGGTTTTTGCAAGTTTATATATTTATCTGTCTTTTAACCAGGAAGAATTCTGAAATTCTTCATCATATGAGTCATATACCTCCTTGAACATCTTCCACAACACTCCCACACCCTTCCAAATAATCATACTCCGGCTGCCTAGGCAGTCAGAGGACTCATGGTGATTTTGGCATCTCCATTTAAATGTTCCTGCTGAAAACATGTTAGCACTCTTAGAAACTGTATTTTGGGTTTTAAGACTGAGCCAGATCTACTGGTGAAACATGGCTGCTTTGTGCCACACGGAGGATATAATCTGACTGTCTCAAGTTTGTCAGTGATGATCACCCCAAAATCAGGATAGTCTGTACATGGAGTAAAACTGATATAGTGGCTCTTATGCAAGATGTCCTTTCTCCTGCTGGTGTAGAAAAGAGTACATGGGCAGAACGTCCCTTTGTCATGCTACTTTAACTCAGCTGTGTGTTTGGTACTTGTGACGGGGTTGGGATTCACCACCGCAGCACCTCCCACTGGTTACCGCCGGGAATTAGCTCAGTTCGTGGGGAGTGCCCTTTACTGGTGGTGTCCCATCGGTCATCTGTTCCTTGTTGGTGTCTGGACCTGCATTGCTCCCCGCCCGGCAGCGTCCTCTTCAGGCCACTGCCCTCCGGCAGTGTCCCCTCATCCATCCTCACCCCCTTCCGGGGTTTTTCATTTGCTGTCTCATTTTTCAGCCTAAACGATATACTTGGTTCATGTTTAAACTTGTATCCACATCCGTGAGGGCTAGAAATATACTAGTTTTTAAAGGAAAGTGGAGATTCTCATGCAATCCCTTACTTCCAGGAGCTCACAATGCCTTGCTATTGTAGCTCCCAACTTGGGCCACTGACAATCAGCCTACCAGCATGCACCCTGTGTGTCTTTGTGTTAGACAGCCCTGTGTTCATTGGCTCTGATTCCAGCAGCCTGTCTACAACCCCACAGCCTCACATCTGGCTTTCACCAGTCTTGTCTACAACCAGCAAGATGACTTCCAATGCACTCCCAGTCCCAAATTTCCCCAAAACTGTGTGACTTGAAGTGTCCAGCTCCCTTCTGGACAGGTCAGAGAAATCATAAGGTTTGTTGCTCCTGCAAATATACAAAACCGCATCACAACACTGAGTTGGCTTATAGTAAAAATGAACTCACTTAATCCTATGTATATTTTATTGATAAATTTATTTCAAGTATAGGGAATAAAGATGTAAAGAGTTACAAGTAAAGCAAAACAAAATTAACTTCTAAAAGTCTAAAACTTAATCTAGCAAGATACAGGCTTTGTTCAAGATGGTTTCTTTCACCAGTCCTTCTACCCAGCCGTGGCTGACTTTCCCTTAGTCAGGAACTTCCACAAAAGTACAGGCTGCTCACTTCCCTTGTCTTCTTAAATCATTGTCTAAGCAGTCCAGATGCCAGCTCATGCCAAAGCCCCAGGTCAATCCACTTGTGTATTAGAATAAATCAAAGAAGTTGCTAAATGTATAAGAATTTATTTGTTGTTTAAATGTCATGAAAACTAATGGGGTGTTACTTGCACTGTTTTTACTTATCTGTATCCTGTTAAAATATAATAGCAAACTTTTATATTGTGTGTACCCTGTAACTAAATAACCCATCAAACAAGCCTTTTTATTAACTTGGATAGCTATATCTTTAAAATCCCCGCAATAGACTCCTATCAGATCTACCCAAAGTGGTGAGGAGCATGGAGAAACAGAAACTTATCTGATAGAGTGCTGCAAATCTCTCCAGAGCAAATCTCTGCACAGACACAAAAGAGCTTGGATAAGTCCGCAATATCCCTTGAGTCATCTGTTAAACTGGTGATGCCATAGAAGCAGAAGTTATTCATACACATTAACTGAGAATATGAGAGCAAATTGGAGACTGCAAAATGGAAAACTGATCTGATCACTGGAAATCTTGAATAGGGCAATAACCTTCTGTGACATTAAGCACCCTGTATTCACATCCTACATACTATTGTTATAATGTCTGTACAAAATATGCCTTGTGAAGTATAATTTGAAAACTAATAACTTGCTGATCATTAATATTCTTGCACGATGTACATACACTATGCATATTAAAAGTTCTGAATATATACTGGAACAATGACTAAACTGTGTGTAAACCAGGTACATCAGGGAAGTTGTTAAAAAGTCTATGCTAAATAAAGGAATATGTGTTTACCTCAATTTACATATAAGCAGAAGTGAGATTGTAGGACTGACAAGAAAGAAGCCAGCCCTTGTCAGATGGACCCTCGTGACACATGGCTTAATGAGAAGTAGTGAAGACAAAGTCCACAAACAAGTCCTTGATTCTGCACTGAAGAGGGTTGATGAGCATGTTACAACTCTGACAAACCATGTCATCAACAATATAATAAACCCAGACCATGAATCACATCCAGAAGTGCTTATCAACGTATTTACTGGGTTGTATGTAACATTAGATGTACAAATGTCTCTACTGAAAATAGCAAATGTTAGTAAAGAATGAATGGAGAGATTTGTGAGATGTGCACTTGACTCTGTTGGGAAACAGCTTCTTCAGCCCAGTCAAGAAACCTGGCATCAAAACATTTGCTGATATGGCCCAAAATACTAAATCTGAGTCTGGCAAGGGAGGGATAATCACAGCAGCTATCAATCCCAGAACTTGTTTTCTGCAGAGTCTTGTATCTCTGTCCCTCTTCTGTGCTGATGGAACAATGAGAAGAACAGACAAAACTGAATTAGGGCAACAGCTAGAAGTTCAGGTTGAAAGAATTCATGAGCTAAGGGTATGCAACAAAGAAACCACAGCATACATCAGAAATGCCATGACAATTATGGCTGGAGAGAAATTCCACACATTCAGAGAATTGCCTGCTGAGTATTTGAAGCAGGCCCTAAAAGGATTTGACAAAGCTAATTCTGTATTCAAAATCATTGACAGATATGACAACATTAACACTATGAAAACTGCAGAACCGACAGTGTCCCTATTCCTCCACAGAAAAAGGTTCTAAATATGGCATATAAAATGAAGTCAACTGTACCATTCCTTTGTGAATATACAGTTCAAAGTGCACTTGAGAGTGTATGTGCACACCCAACACAAACACTCCTCCTTGCTGGAAGTTTTTCCAATGATGAAGTAGCACAGTCCACTAGTAGTGCTGAAGATGGCCAAGACTTGTACAGTACTCAAGAGGAAGCCAACACAAGGAAGCTTGTGTATGCTGTATGTGTCTGTATGACTATGGGGGCTATTGGAGTCAAAGGAACCATCGTTGTTAGGTCACCTGACAGAGATGTTTTGGTCCTTGCTGCTCACTGCTTTTCCATAAATGGAACAATACAGATAACATGTGGATTGAAATAGGCACCATTACCAGCACAACTTACAAGCATTGCTTCATATCTGTGCATGCAAATTGAGATGCACTTATTTCTGCAACATACTTCTTCCTATGTACACAGTAACAAGATGTGAGTCTGTCATCCCTTGGCGGGGGTTTACTGTGACGGGTTCAGTCACAGAAACCCCCTTGAGTCTGTCACCTGCTGTGCTGAGACTACCTCTGAGACAGTTTTCTCTTCCATTCTGGGCCTTCAGAACTTTGCCTTGTTGAGCCAGACATGCAAGGCTGTTGCAACACAGACTCAGGGTCTGAATCATGCCCCCAAAGCTGCAGACTTAACTGAAAACAGTTTAAGAAGTGCCCCTGTCTCCAGCACCCAGACACCCAGCTCCCAATGGGATCAGAACCCCAAATAAATCTGTTTTACTCTGTATAAAGCGTATACAGGGTAAACTCATAAATTGTCCATCCTCTATAACACTGATAGAGAGATATACATAGCTGTTTGCTCACTTACTCTGGATTAATTAATAAAAGTGATTTTAGTAAGTATAAAAAGTAGGATGTAAGTGGTTTCAAGTAATAGCAGAACAAAGTAAGTTCCCAAGCAAAATAAAACAAAACACGCAAGGCGAATTTAATACACTAAGGATCTAGTTACAAATAGTAACTTCTCACCCTAGATGTTATCTCAGGCCACGTCTAGACTACACGCCGTATTGGCGCGTTAAAATCGATTGCTCTGGGATCGATATATCGCGTCTAATCTAGATGGGATATATCGATCCCTGAGTGCGCTTATATCGATTCTGGAACTCCACCAACCCCAACGGAGTTCCGGAATCGACATGGCGAGCCGCGGACATCGATCCCGCACTGTGAAGATGGGTGAGTAAATCAATTTTAGATATTCGACTTCAGCTACGTTATTCACGTAGCTGAAAGTGCGTATCTAAAATCTATTTTATCCCGTAGTGTAGACCAGCCCCCAGGTACAATTCTTTTCAGACCAAAGTTGTAGTTTATGGCCTGGATCCAGCAACCACTCGTACCCCTGTAGTTACAGTCCTTTGTTCCAGTTCCTTTCAGGCATCTCTTTGAGGTGGAGATGCTATCTCTTGAGCCAGCTGAAGACAAATTTGAGAGGATTTCAGGGCTTTTTATATTCTCTGTCTTGTGAGTGGAAACTCCTTTGTTCTTCGCTTTTCAGGCTGGACACTATAGGTGAATCCATCCCTGTGCAAAGTGCCAACACAAGGATTATGCACCAGTTAAGGCATAATAGGGCTTATTTGGGACTTAGGTTGTATGTACAGCCTTGTGCTGACATTCTGCACAGGGGTAATTCTTACCTTGTGACTCAGACTTGAGAAATGAGGTACAGCAGAAATCAATGGATGAAGCAATAGGGCCAGGACTTTATCATCCTTCTCCTACCATGCTTTCCATGCAGAAACTAATAGAAGCAGCAACAGCAAAACAGACATCAGCAGCCTTTCAAGTTTCCGAGAGATAGATATCAAAAGCGGAAAAATGAAGGGTATGTATGAAGCTCTGATCTCCCTTCTCAATCCTACTACAATCCTTAATTTATCCTTGTTCCCTAGCTGCCAGAAAAAATGAAATTGACAACCATTAGGTAAGTGGCAGACACCAATTTCATCAATTTAATATACTTTTTATGCACATAAACATCACACCATCATTTGAAAGCTCATTACATCTACTTTAAATCAGATATGATGTGGAGCTGTCAAGTGGTGCTGTTACCATAGAAGAAGGGATAAGAAATGACACTCTCAATGTTATAATGACTACTTTAAAATATTTCATTGGTTTCTGTTAGTTTAATGACTATATATTATTTCAAGACATAATACTAGATTTATTTGTGACCTCACAATATCACCATAACAATCTAAAGGATAAAACAAAATCTAATTATTAATTTGTATAGGCATTATTGAAAAGTAATAATACTGCTGACATTTCTACTCAACATTGTTATCATCCTCTTATTTATCGGTATGATCTCTGTCGAGAGTGTGGGGGTTACCACAGTCTTCATTGGCCTGGTATATACAGAGTTCTGTGCAGGGAAGATTGTTCTAACTACTGACACAGTTAACTGTGTAGTGTCTTCTACTGGTACAAGCACAAATAATGTCTTGTAGAAGCTCAGATGCCAGTGGGCCCTTGAAGAATACAGGAAGTAGTTCATCATCAATTTTTTTTTCTACTCACGTTGTAATGGTGATCCTATATCTGGATACATGTGTGCGAAAACATCTAAATCTTTGTTTGTCAAGAAGCTTTTTTTACAGACTCTTCAAAACTGTCCTCACATGGGAGTTTCGCCAGTGATTTATCCTTTATGATGGCTAGATTGAAGCACAAGCAATTCAGTCTCTGTGGGTCTCTTTTTCTTTCTTGCTTTAATCGTACAGCACTGCTACCAACTTGGTTGCTGCAGAAATTTTAACTTGTCCATCACTCTCCCAATTTGACAATTTTTCTGACGTGGTAAGTGTGATATTGCATTCTACATGTTTATGGAAATATGCTTATGAGTGTAAATATGACTTAACTAGTATATGTTTTGTGCTAAATATGCCATGTAACATATCTTTGCAAATGTTATGGTCTACTGAATATATTCATCCTGTTTGTATGCATGTATTTTTATATCTGAAGTTATGAGCGTGGGCTCTATGCTTGTATTTGAAGTGTTTGCTGTAGGAAACACATAAGGAAGGTTTGACCTACATGTTGTGAAGGGGCTATTGAAGTAATTGGGAGTACTAAACTACAATGGACTTTGGGAGACACCAATCCACATCTGAACTTTCCTGGGAATGTTGAAACTACCAAATATACAGTGGCATCAGCCTGCAAAGAGCTGAATCATTCATGGACATGTGACTTGCCCAAGTGGCTACAAACTCCATCTTGTTGCTGTGGATCTTATACCCTTACTCAAACTGAGTAGCATCTTACCCCATATGTAGCACTAAGGTGCTATTCTGTGTGACAAAGGCTGCCTGGACTATCAATGGATTTAAGCAAGTACTGTATGGTTAACCAAGTCCTTAAATCCATTGATAGTCCAGGCAGCCTTTATCACACTGAATAACACTTTACTTCAGAAGTGGCCTCCTTTAAACTAATAGTGCTACATGTGAAGTAAGCTGCTACTCAGTGTAAGGTATGTATGTATATATGTATATAAGTTCCATTGAAATAAATAGGACTTACATATATACTTAAAGCATGGGCACAAGTGCTGTTCTGAACGAGATGTTTCCTGAACTGAGTCCTTATTCTGGGTCACATCTTTCAGTCCTCTCTCAGGCAGAGGCCTCAGTGAAATAAATGAAGAAATCTGAATGAAGATTGTAGGACTGGGCTCACTAATTTTTGCTGTTATTGCTGAAGAAATGTAGAAGAGTCTGTATAATCGATTTCTTATAACTGTGGAAGCTTTTTGACACCCAAAACATTCTGATTCTAGCTCACAGGGAACACCAGAAATCAGCATCTATCCCTAGCCAATTCACCTATTTACAACCAGCCTTTTATTTTAACATCTCCAAAACCTATAGAGAACTGTGAGTGAGAGACATACGGTATGTTCTATAAAGAGCAAAGTAGTCTCCTGCCAGTAGTGTTGTTATGATTAAGTGCCAGCTCAACAGAAAGGTAGGAAGTTTTGAAGCAAGGGAAAAGATAAAATGGCCTGGGAAAATTTAAAAGGGTCAAGCAATTTAACCAGCTAGAAAAGTATTTGATAACCAATTAAGGCAAAAGAGAGCATGTTAAAGGTGAAACAATTCATAATGCCACAAGATAATGGCAGGTCTTTTATGCACACATCAGACCATGAAAGATATGCAATTTTTTTTTGTCTCACCATTCATTTATGAAAGTGAATAAACAGGGCAAGTCAAATCAGGTTAATCTAGCCATGACAAACTCAAAGATGATGATAATAGCAAATGCAGGTGAATTAATTTGAAAATAAAAAAAGTTAAGAAAATAACATTTCTTAATGACTTCAATTCATGTGCACATTTCTATGCACATTTTTATACTTTTATATAGTATTCCCACCTCAAATTAAAAGACTATTAAGGTTGCGTAGTCAATCATTCAAAAGTTTTAACATTCCATGGTTAAGGATGACTGTACAACAATTATTTGGCCATCTTGCGCCTATACATGGTCACATACTAATTTTTCTACAGAATCCAGTTCATTCAGAGTACAGAATGGGAAGTGCTGTCTGAATAAGAAGCTATTTAATATTTGTTTTATCCTTGTCAATCACTGTGTTGTGGCCCTAGGCCTTATTTACTGCACACTACTCAACCCTGCTTTGAATACAGAGTTATTAATTTCCTCATGGGCTTGTCTATGGCATTCATCACTGTACTATGTGACAGCTTCACAAACATTAAAGAATTTAAATTCACAACACCCTGTGAGATGACGTGGTGTTATTATTCCTATTTTACGGAGAAGGAATTACAGAATAGACATTAATCTCAAAAATATCTGCCAAGTAGGCCTTCCCAAATCAGGCCCATGACCTGAGTTTTCAGAGAACTTTAACGTATTTTATTTGTTCACAGGATCACTACCATCAACTTCAGTTGTGGGATTGAGTGCTCATCACTTCTGCAGATAAAACTCTAAGTCTAAAGTTAGGCACCCAGAAGATGAGGAATACATAATTTGTGGCCACTTGTGAAAAGTTAGGTCCAAGCAGGGTGTCATGTGTTATGCAAATCCAGTCCTATTTTAGGGTGGGTTGGAGTTGTGATACTACCGCGCTTATAGTCTGTCCAATGATTCCTAGACTGAAAGCAGCACGTCTCAGTGGTAAGGGTCAAGATGGTTGCCCTTGGGGGAGGGGCTGTCAGGAGTCAATATTGCTGTCCTTATGCTCAGGGCTATGTGGCCTAGTGGCCCAAATCTACACAGGTGCCCTTGGGGTCATGGCTGCTCAGCCTAGTGGCCAGAGTCAGTACAACTGCCCTTGAAGTCAGGGTTATGTGGCCTAGTGACCAGAGTCAGGGAAGTGGGCCACCACCTACGAGTGGGTGGTGGCTGGTGTAGGGGGACCCGGGACCTCCCTCTCCACAGGGTCCCAGCCCAGGGCTCTTTTGGCAACAGGTGTGGTTGCCACCCAGTCAGCAGGGAATCCTGCTGATCCTGCTTGGGTGGAAGATACCACTCCTCTGCCTCTCTGGGCCACTTCCATCCATGTCTCCTGAGGGAGCAGTATGGACACTGGGTTCCCTGCTGGGGGTAGCTCCCTAGAAGTACTATTCCCAGGAGTTGGCTGAAGATAGCAGGTCTCCAGTCTGATCTCTGGATTCTCTAATTACCACAGTCTGTGGCTGTAGCTGCTCCTGGCCTGGAGCCTCCACCAAGCAACCTTTCTCCTCAATGGTCAGCCTAGAATGAGCTGGACTGCTCCCTTTTATATTGAGGCAGAAGTTGGAACATGCCCATCACAATCTGAGGGGTCGTACATCCACCACCCACAGTGTGGGATTAACCATCTCTTGCCCAGTGTGGGGCATGCACATCCCATCACACAGGGAAATGCTGACACTCAGGAATCCTGAGTTCCGTGCCAGGTTCTATGGGGAGTGTTCTGTAGTGGCTACAGACTTTTCTGTCCCTATTCCTCAGAAGCCTGACCCCTTCTGGTGCAGAACTTTCCAAGGTGTCCTTTCCCAAGTCACTATAGCCACCCCACCCCAGCTCACCCTGTTCCCTTGTCCCTGTTACTTCCTGACAAGTTCCAGTCCCCTCACTTGCCTCCATGTCCCAGTATCCCCCAATCTCAGCTCTCCCTGTCCCCATTCCCAACCTCTTCCTGATGAACTATCCCAGACCAGCTCCTTACCCCTCTACAATACAGTCAGACTGATTCATCCTTTTTAACCCTTGTTGCATGGGTTTCAGAAGGAGCTCATTTGACAGCACAGGCGAGAGCCTGTATTAGTTCCTGTGGCTGGCACGACACTAGCTCCTAGCTCCTAGTTATTGTGAAGATAAACTGTGGGGAAAGTCCTGCTCAGCCCTTACAGCCCTGGGATGGAATGTGCCCTGCACAGATGGAATGTTAGTAAATTTAGCTGACAAACTCCAGGGAGTGTCTATTGAGCATGTGCAAATGGAAATTTTCAGAGGCCAAATTTGGACAAATTTCACATGGACAGCAAAAGGTTTCCCCCAACACCAGGATGATCCCTGACAAATTTCACGTCCCTGCTCCAAAGCACTGGGGCAGTAGAACATCTTGACTAAACAGTTGTATTCATTTTTTTGTCGTGGACAAAACATATTTTCCCCTAAACACATTCTGAAAAACAACTGAATCATTTTTGTTGAAATTTCCCAAACAAATTCAGCATTGTATGGCAGATATCAAGTATGGGAAATTTTAAGTCCAAATAGAAAATATGGCTCGGTTCTAAGCAAATGAAAACAGGATCTTATAATAGGAAATGCTGGGCAACATTAGCAATAGGTGCTACGTACACACATATGCATATATACATATGCCCAGGGGCAGATTGAAGAGTCAGACCATGATGAGCAAATGTGCATCTTGGGGCCCAATGGCCACATCACCGTACACTTTTTAAAAGATTAAAAAAAAAAATTACAGGCCCAAACCCAAGTGGAATTCCACCTAAATTGTGTTGGCTTATATATTTCCAATTATTGGAACCTCACACCACAGTGACACTTTTCCTTGGTAAATTGTACTCCAATGCTGTCCAGCTCCAACCCTGCAGTCTCGTCTTTCTCAATTACATGGAGAGCAAGGTCACTCAGTCATGTCTGTGACATGTAGTTTTTCACACGCAGAAATTCATATAGCTCTGGATTCCAAGTTACAAAATCAACACCTTAGTGTCCTTTGTAAAATAATACATCTTGAAAGACATAATCTCATGAACCAAGTCTTAAGCAAAATATGAGCATTTTCCCATGAGTTTAAGATCCTCCTCCTTTGACTCTTATAAAGTTATATTTTGAAGTCACCTGTGATGGAGGAAACCAAATGGAATAACTACTTTTTGAAATCCCTCATGTCAAGATTTTAGTTTGCTGATCATATTGTCCAAGATCTCAAAATATTTCCTGTGATACTAATCCTTTGCTTCTATACAGAATTGTGTGCAAATTCATCATCCATGCTGCGAACATCTCTCTTCCTGTGGCTTGGATAGTCTGTATTTTAAAAACCCATTGCTTCCCACCCATTCTGAGATTCTTTTACAATTTCCTCTTATTTTTCTTTAGATCAGAGTTTTCTGAGCCCATTCACTGTGCTCTCAAATGTTGGGAGGAATTGGAAAAGGTCAATTTTCTTTGACTAAAGGATTCCAGCAGCTGCAGTCAGGATAACTAAGAACCTATGCCACCATAACATACTGAGGTAGAATATCCAAGCAATCAAAGATAGTTTGCTTTTTACTTGATCTATGTCCCCACAACACTTGTGTTCAGCAACAGTTTCATCTTCTAGGCATTAAATTATACTCTGAAAATTTGCCATCATTGCCTTGGTGGCTTTCATCTGAGCTTCCCATCTAGTTTTGCAGAGGGCCTTTAGATGTAAAAGTCTCCTTCATTCTTCAGAAGCCTGTTCAATTTCATCTGCTGTGTCATCCTGCCATATTCTTCACGGTGCTCTTCCCTTTGCAAAACTCTACTTTCTCAAGCATGAGTCTGAAGATAAAGATTAATTTTAGATTTAATCATTAGTTTTTCTCATAGATGGTTAGAGTCTGTGAAATATTTACATATTTCCTGCAAAATTGCAAAGAAAACCTTCAGATCTGGACTGGCCTTAACTTCAGAAGCATGCACCAAAACCAGGTTAACATTACATGCTGGGCAATGGATGTATATGGTGCATAGATTTTGTCTCCCTTGCCTGAAAGATAATTTCTCTTTTTTTTATTGCAATTCTCCACACATTCCAGCCAGAACAATAGCCCCATCATATTTATGTCACACAAGGATCCAGCATCTGCCTCACTTTCTGTCACAAAGCTTTCAAAATGCTCTTTTGTAGCTACTTTTCTTCTAATGCAATCTATATTAACAAAGTGAAGCAAAATAGCCATTTGATCAACATGGCTAATATCTGAGGTTGCATCTGCTGCAATGCCAATGAAAAACTTAGCTTCTTTGCAAGTTTTAACTATGTGCCTCCTGGTTTCTGATGCCAAAAGACTTATAAGTTCACCAATAATTTTCTTGCACAAGTATTTGATTATCTTGCTGTGATTGATACGTTAGGCAAAAGTTGTATTATGTCTGGCAAGTAGCTTACTGATGCTCTAATAAATACCACAATTGATGCTCTTAAGCATTTTATGATGGCTGGGGATAGCTCAGTGATTTGAGCATCGGTCTGCTTAACCCAGGGTTTGTGAGGTCAATCCTTGAGGGGTCACTTAGGGATCTGGAGCAAAAATCTGTGTTGGGATTGGTCCTGTTTTGAGCAGGGGGTTGGACTAGATGAGGTCCTGTCCAACCCTGTTAATCTATGATTATAATAATAATAAATGAAAACCCATCAGGCTGCCTAGCCATGACTTTCAGGGGAGAGATAGTTCAATGTTTTGAGCACTGGCCTGCTAAACTCAAGGTTGTGAGTTCAAGCCTTGAGGGGACCACCTAGGAATCCAGCACAAAATCAGTACTTGGTCCTGCTAGTGAAAGCAGGGGGCTGGACTCAATGGCCTTTCAGGGTCCCTTCCAGCTCTATGAGATAGGTCTGTCTCCATATATTTAATTTATTTAAAACTAGCTAAAGTTCAGACTGTGTCAAGCAATACTTTTAGTACTTTTTACCATATCTTAATATTTTCAGATGCTTGTTTATCAAAACATGATCCTTTGCAAACTGTAGCGCTGCCACATGAGGTTGCATGTTATTTTCTCCTCCCAGATACAGACATTGACTTTACTATCCTTCCAATCACTGTTTACCATGTTGATTTTCAAGTTTCTGTATCCCTGAACAGCCAACAAATGGGACAGTATGCAAAATCTGAAAAATACAAGTCTGCTAAGCCACTTGATATGCAAATCTTCATAGGGAGCATTTTTCATTCTGTAAAATGTTTATAATGGAAAAAAAATTAAAATGTCAATTTGTCCTATTACTTTCAGTGTGCTGGCAAGGACCAATCTGCATACACAGCATATGCAATTTCTCAGGTGATAAAGCTGACTCTTGAAGGTGACTTTAATCAGAAGGGACCATCAAACTTTATTTCAGCAGGGAGGCTGCTTTGACCTGCTTCATTTTTGACGTGCACTTCTATAGGGTCTTTGGCTTTGCTCCTTTCATCTTCACCTACAGGGTCTTTGGGTTGTTTGGTTTTAAGATCATCTATGGGATCTCTGATTTTGTTGATTTGTAGCTCGTCTTACAGGGTCTTCAGATGTGCTGGTTTCAAGCAAAATTTCTCTGGAAATATCTTATACTACAGGTGCAACTTCAGTAGTACTACATAATTTTTTTTTTCCTGACTTAAACCTTGACACAATAACAAGTTCATGCTTGCTGATTCGAGGGGCATTTCTTGACTTCCTACTTCAGACTACAGGAGTTAATGAGAAAATTTACAAAATTATAGTTTCTGCTATTTAGGCTCTTTGGAGGAAGTTTTTTACAATAAAATCTCTTTTTCTTTTTGTTGTCAAAAACCAGTTTGTTTTTGTATTTTTAGTGTTCATTTTCAGATATCTTTCAGCATGACAAAGCCCTAGCTGGGATGATTTAGTTAGGGTTGGTCCTGCTTTGAGCAGGGGTTGGACTAGATAACCTCCTGAGGTCTCTTCCAACTCTAATATTCTATGTTTATATGATGAGAATAACTAAGTTAGAAGTATACACCTAAATAAAGTGTATTTTTGTGCTGCTTCATTCATCCTTCAGTTGGAGGGGTAATTTAAAAAAAATGTTGACTTTTTTGATGTTGTCTCTAGCAGAGATTGCAGAACTAGAATGGGGCTGGTTGGGGAGAGTGATGTGGGGCTAAGAAGATGCTGGAGCAAGCAGAATCATATCTCTCCATCCCACAGCAAGAGAAAAGATATGGAGACTATGGAAACAAGCTGCATTTCCCAACAGTACCCCTTAAGCACTGGAGCATGCCCATTGGCGATGACTCCTGCAGGATAGGGTAGAAAACTTCTGCTAATAACAGCCATGGCTGGGTGTGCTCAAATGCTGTGGGATTTTGAAAAGACATTGCAAGATAAGTGAGTGTGGCTGCCCTGGGACTCCTATAAAAATGGGGGCTGAGGTCCAGGCACAGTGTTAGATGTAGGCCACGTCTACACTACAGGATAAATTCGAATTAGCTTAAACAGATTTTATAAAACAGATATTATAAAGTCGATTGTGCGCGTCCACACTAGGCACATTAATTCGGTGGTGTGCGTCCATGGTCCGAGGCTAGCATCGATTTCTGGAGCGGTGCACTGTGGGTAGCTACTCTAAAATAATGAGGCCCCAATAATGTTGATGGTCACACTAACCTTAGTGCGATATAGTAATATCGATTTTAGCATTACTCCTCTCGTTTTGTAGGAGTACAGAAATCGATTTAAAGAGCCCTTTAAATCGATATAAAGAGCAGTGTAGTGTGGACGGGTGCAGCGTTAAATCGATTTAACGGTTTAAATCGATTTAAACGCGTAGTGTAGACCAGGCCCTAGGGAACCCATGCAATTGTATCATCCCTGAGGCAGCAAAGGGGCCCCTTGCCATAGTGACTGACTCAGTTACTTGTGAGGGTATGGCCCCAGAATAGGTGGGGGCACATAGCATTGGCAGAGGTATAGTTGGTGCAGCTGCTCAAGGGCCCATGTGCTTGGAGGGCCCCTTCAGGCTCAGGGCTGCTCAGCTACACAACATATGCCTTGCTCAGGCAGCTGCCATTGTCTGCAGTGTGCAGGAACATTTAGAAAAAGCAATGTGCTGGACCCCACTGTCCACATTTGAATTTGCCATGGGAGAGTGCCTCTACAATGGTGGCTCTGCGGTGAATACTGATTAGTAGGACTGTCAATGGCAGACCCTCCATTTTGGTCTCAGGACCCTCCTCCCCTCCCATTTTCCAGGAAAATTCAAATAGGGCAGCAGGAACCAGCACCCTGCTCTTCCTAGTGACTCCAGCTCTAGCACTGGTGGCAGCAGACATGGTGATTCACAGCTCTGGCTCATGCAACAGCAGTTCTGGCTTTGGTGGGAGAAGTACTGATGGCTTTAGCAGCAGCAGTACTACTGCAAGGCACAGGCCAGAGGGAGCAGAAACCATGACATGGAGCTGGACAGGGGCATAGAAGCAGGGGTGAGTGGGCGGGGAGTGAGGGAAATGAGAGTTTATCTGAATGTCAGAGGGGATGACTTGTAATAACTGGCAGGTGAGAGAAGGAGATGTTGAGGTCTGGTCAGCATTTGCTGACCTTGGTGACTGTTAAATCTGCCTCTATATATGCTATCATCCTTTCTCAGCCAGAAGCACACAACTAATTTTATCTGCATTCCTTTTCACCATAGGTCATAGGCAATCACTTTGCACCAGTTCTACAAAAAATTTAATCATGTGATTTATGCTCTAGTCCGTAAGTAGTCCCATTGACTAAACACGTGTGCAAGTTTTTCAGGATTTAAACCTTAGAATTGGCCAGATGTTGAGATCCTCCTGTGGAGTAGTACCTTACTCCATTGAAAACTCCCACTGCAATCAATTGTACTTCTTGAGGAGTAAGTACTGTTTGCCAGAAGCTGGGAATGGATGACAGGGGATGGATCACTTGATGATTACTGTTCTGTTCATTTCCTCTGGGACATCTGGCATTGCCCACTGTTGGAAGCCATGATACTGGACTATATGAACGTTTGGTCTGACCCAGTATGGCCGTTTTTGTGTATGTTCTTGTGTATTAATGTTCTACTCATTGGGAGTAAAACTGTTAGATTTTCTCCAATAGACATAACTGGCTCTGTGGATATGAGGAAAGCATGGACGTGATATATCTTGACTTTAGCAAAGCTTTTGATATGGTCTCCCACAGTATTCTTGCCAGCAAGTTAAAAAAGTATGGCTTGGATGAATAGACTATAAGGTGGATAGAAAGTTGGCTAGATTGTTGGGCTCAACAGGTAGTGATCAATGGTTCCATGTCTAGTTGGCAGCCGGTACCAAGCGGAGTGCCCTGGGGTCAGTCCTGTTCAACATCTTTATTAATGATCTGGACGATGGGATAGATAACACCCTCAGGAAGTTCCACATGACACTAAGCTGGGAGGAGTGGTAGATACGCTGGAAGGTAGGGATAGCATGCAGAAGGACCTAGACAAATTAGAAGATTCGGCCAAAAGAAACCTGATGAGGTTCAACAAGGACAAGTGCAGAGTCCTGTACTTAGGACGGAAGAATCTCATGCACTTCTACAGACTATGGACTGAGTGGCTAGGCAGCAGTTCTGCAGAAAAGAACCTGGGTATTATAGTATACGAGAAGCTAGATATGATAGATATTTAGCAGTTTCATTGTATTCCATTACTATAGCATCATCATCTTTTCAATTATTTCAAGTGCTACTTCTAAACCCAAAAGCTCTATCAACTCACCATCAGAAAAAGAATTCAACTGCCTGGTGAGGGGCTCCCTAATTTCACAGTGATAACTCAGATGTGCATTTTCAGAGCCAGTATTGCCAATCAGAGGCACAACTGTCAGTGCTTTCAATGGAAATTGCAATGTGCACTAGTCAAAATTACACAATACAGTTCATAGGCTGGACTATGATTTTTTTTTTCAAAATGTCTTGGGCACATTATGGATTTAATTCTCACCTGAGTATAATTACACTTATTTTCATCTAAAACAACAAAACATGTGCAATCAGCAAGACATGTTCTGTAGAGAGGAGCAACATTTTATTGTGGAAAGATAAATCTCTACGAGTAACTCTAATGTCCGCATAGCAGCTGCAATAAATACAGAATCAGGGATTAACCAGGAAATTCTGGGTGTGAATGCATCGTTCTACCAATAATGCAACACATGCTGAGAAAATTCATAGTGCCAGGTATTGAGGCAAAAAAAACAAAAACAGAAAGCACTCCAAATTTTATACACATAATTTTATACACTTAAATAAAGTACAAATAAAAAAAACAGCTACCAATATTCACATACGGTAAACCTAAATGGGCAAATAATCATTTATTTTAACATTGTGCTCCCTTCAACCCACCCTTGATCTGTAATTACTTGCCATGTTATGTTTAAATTTAGGGTTCTATGCTGTAAGGTCTGTGTCTCCTGAAAGCTAGTGAGTACCCCCAACTCTCCCTGGCAGCAGTGAGAATGGAGGGCACTCAGCATATGGTAGGATCAAGCCTTTGGACTGTACACTTTTCAAAGAATGATTGTCTCTTGTTTGTTCTATAAAGGGCCAGGCATACTTATGATACTGTACTGTCCAAATAACAATCAATAATATGAAATAAAAAATATTCCAAATTTACCAACCAAACTCCTTATATTTTGAAATGAGTAATGTGTGCCTTTGAGAAGGCTTGTGATGCAATTTATTTGCTTTGGTGAGTCATTTCATATTGAGTTAGGAATAGCTTGATACCTAGGGGCAGGGACAGCTTAGTGGTTTAAGCATTGGCCTATTAAACTCAGGGCTGTGAATTTAATCCTTGAGGGGTCCAATTGGAGATTGATCCTGCTTTGAGCAGGGGGTTGGACTAGAGGCCCTCCTGGGGTCTCTTCCAACCTTGATATTTTATGATGCATTTCAATTATTTTTACATATAATGTTTTCATATATTTGCATGAACCACTCAATATTTAAAACTCGACTCTCCTAATTCTCACCTGGCTTACAATGTATTGCAGTGGTAGATTAACATTGGCAATACAGTAAAATATAATGTTTTCTAGCTGTGTAGTCTGTGGTTTTGATGGTCCAGTCATGTTGCTGATGAAACACTGCCTTCTAGGCCCCTGTGCAAATCTCTATGACTGGTTCAATGAGCCTCCCAATAAATTAGTCCATGGTATTAACCACAGAAACACAATATATTTACAGACATGCAGCAGAGTTGGACAGTGATAAAGCTTATAATTTTCAAGTTACCATTTCTTAACTGTAATGGATACCTACGGCAGACAGTGAAGTGTGCGTCATAAGGAGCATAAGGGATTAAAGTTTCTCCCAAAGGGTAAAATTCACCCTGTGCAGGGGCTCCAGACAAGATCCTATGCACCTCTCAAATTCCACCAAACCCTTATTTTGAGAATTTATATGGAACTTAGATGGCATTGATGCCACATGCTGGCCCTCTGCATAGGGTACAAGTCAGTTATAAAATTTTATCATGAAATCTTGGCTCCATAAATCCCTATTGATTTCAGTGGGGCCAAGAATTCATGCCTAGTATGATTTCCTAAAGATTCTTGTCTACTTAAGCCTAGGATAAAGTTTTGTCACAAAATTTTCATCGAATTTTTATAGCAGGGATCCAATAGTTGGAGCCTTTGTGGATAGCAGATGCTATTATAGATGAGGAGGGCTGGAGTTTGTCTTGTCTTTCAATTCTTGATCACTTTACAAAAAGTCCAAAGGAGGAGTAGGTTAGCCAGTGACAAATCTGCTGTTCTACTAGCTGAAACTGCTGATCCTATCAATAAACTGTGGCATCTGGTATATCATATATAGGAATATCACTTTCTTGATTTGGGGTTCAGATTGAACTTTCATTTTAATTCTGTGATGACATTTTCAATTTCTACGGATCTCCTTCCTTCTTCAAAAAATGGGATTAGTGATTCTAAAGACATATAACCAGGCAAGGCAAACCAACTGAAGTGGAGCATGAAATTACATTTTTCAAATATTATTAGGAATTGGTTAATTTTGTACCACTGGCCATTCTTCCATTCTTGATACAACTTCAGTCATGGGAATGGATTCATTTGTCCTGCTTCCTGGTCAGCAGGTTAAATTTGATCATTATGGCTTTAATCATCACCTTACTTAACTGTGAAAGATGGCTGTTAGTCATATGTGGCAGCGGCATCAAGAATAAATACCTTATTTTCAATCTGTGTCAGATGTTAGATGCTGTGGTCTCTTCTTTCTTTTTCGACAGTAAATAAAATTTCATTGTAAACAATTGTGCCCTTATTGGCCTGTTAATGTGATAATGATTGTCCTTTCTGTCTCCTGCTTGGTCTCCCTTTCCCATTCCTGTCTTTTTGACTTCCTCTTTCTCTGCCTCTTACCTTTTCTTTCCCACAAGCTACACCTCTCTCTCTTACTCACTTTCTTAGTTATTCATTATGAACATCATAGATATGCACAGCTCTCTATAAACAAATGAGAATATAGATCCTCTCCATGAGGAGCCGAAATCACTGTCTCTTTCTAATGTTATTCCCTTCCTATTATTTATAAAAATATAAAACAAATATAAAACAAAACACTGAGTGCCTTTTGTCTACTTTCCAAATTCTCCCTTAAAGACCTCCTTGCATTTCCCTCAGAACCCTCCAATTCTTTAGCAAGACCCAACATACTGAGTTCTTCCTAAAGCAGTTTCTTCTGTTTGCTGAGCAGAGTACCATGTTTTTTATTATTATTTTCTGTATGTAGATCCAGTGAAAGGATAGCTAGCTTTTAACATTATACATTAACTTTGACCAACTTACCAGATATACTCTGACCCATATCACATTGCACATCTTACAAAAAGTAAACTGTATTTGTTCTCAGTTCTATTTGTGCAGCTCCACTGAAACAAATAGGTTTGCATACATATCATTTCTTTAATGGAAACAAAGGAATGGTTCATGGTAATGAGCATAAATTAGAAAACACAGGCAATTGATAAAGAAAGCTAAAGGTATTAACAAAATACATATGCCCAATAGGGTTATGAACAATAATAAGAATATTTTTAAATGTAACAGGAACAAAAGGAATCCTAACATTGTATGGGTCCATTACTAACAGGAGCCAGAAAAAAAATTAAACTGGAAATAAGGAGAATTTTTTTAAACTACTAACCATTGGAACAGTTTACTGAGAGATGTTCTAGTATCTCAATTGTTTGAATATGCTCTAGTTCAATCACAACCCTGGACTAGATGCAGTAATTACTGGGTGGTTCTATGAGATGAGTAATGATGTAATGATCATCATGGTCCTCTGTGTCCTTAAAATGTATGAAAATGGTAATAATTTGTCCCAATATTCTCATTCTCTAGAGTTAGACAAAACTTTTCTGACTGAACACTCTTCAGTCAGAAAATGGTGATTCAACAAAATCAAAGCTTTTCACAGAAACATACATTGAAATAAGCTAGAAACCACTTATTTAGATAAAATCAAAATGCTTTGTTTTAACAATCATTTTGACTTTTAACTTTACAATATACATTGTATAATATATATTAAAACATGTTGACTTTATATTACAATATAACAAATGTTTGAAAAGATAAAGTCAAAATGAAATATTTTGACGTTATCAAAATTAACCATTTTATAAGGTAATTTTAATGTTTCCAAACATAATATTTCCAGATTTTCATTTTTTAATCACTTTTGAAATTTGACTTTCTTTTTGATTTGGAATAAAAACAATTTTTGAAACAGAATTTCCCTCAGAATGGAAATCCCAAATTTTTATCAGCTCTAGCATTTTCTAGCATGAAATGCATACACTGTTGAGCTTTCTTTGGTAAAAATGTGTCTGCAATTGACAGTTCAGGGTATATAATGGCGATAACTCACTGATATATGCCCATGCTATATTACATTTTCAGTTGATCCCCTTATACTTGTCCACAGGATGTGAGGATATATCTGTTTATACAAAAGTATCCATTTGTATATGCTGCTAAGGTTTTCAGAAATTTGCTTGCACAATCTATGCCTGAAAGTGTTGTGATATTTTTTATTGATTCTCATGAGATCAAATTTTCCTGTTAATTTGTGGGCTGAAAGTATTCCCTGTTTACAGATTAAAGTCAGTTATTGTGGTGTAGATGACAAGGGATTTATAATGAATAGATGGATATCATTGTACCAAGAACCAGATTCAGCAAAATACTTAAACACATGGTTAATCTTAAATCTGTGAGTAATTCCATCTCTTATAAGCAAAACTCTTAAGGATGGTTGTAGCTTTATATTCTATGGAAGTCAATGAAACTTAAATGTGCACTTAAATGCTTTGCTGAATCAGATCCAGAGGTCCTTACTTAGGTGCAATTGCACAGTAATTTGAATTCAACAGGAGACTGAATTAGCATTATGGTTCTGTGCTTGGATTATCTTTGATCTGAAGATCATTGCTAATAGACTTAACAGGTAGTTCTAATAAGAGAGAAAAGTAAGACATAAGAAGTGATAAATTACCTCATTTTCCATTTAAACTTAAAGAAGATGAAATAAACTTATCTGTGCACATGGAACAAAGAAGATTACAACCCATTGGACAAAACTGGGTTCAACCACCAGTATTTTTAAGGACAGAACACAAATATCTCCACTCAACACTGTCAAAAACATTTTCAGCATCCAGCATGAGAGCTATCAAAAGTGGATCTCACAGCTGTCCATGGTGCATAAGATGGATCATCTTTCTAATGTCGTCTGCAGCCATTCATCTCTTAATTTCCTACCTTTTAAATGTTGCTAAGAGATGCTGGTTAGATCTAAAAGCCAAAATCTTGCAATTAACATTTTGCAATAAATAAATAAATAAATAAATATAAAAATAAGGACCAACACTTTTCTTTTTCTTTCTTTCTTTCTTTCTTTCTTTCTTTCTTTCTTTCTTTCTTTCTTTCTTTCAGTATATACAATAAAAGCTGCTGGTAAGTGAAACATGTTGGTTAAGTAAGGGGGAGGGAGTTTAGATGTGGAAGAGGGCACAAGGATGGGGGTTGGAGCAGAAGAGAGGATGCAGGGTGCTAGATGTGGGGGCCACTCACCTCAGGTGTTTCCTTGCAAGCGGGGACCTGTCCCAGCTGCTACTAAGTGGAGGTGTGGCAGACAGCTGTGCACAGTGCCCCAGCCATGCACTTAGTGCTGGCTCTGCAGCTCCCATTGTCTGGGAACCATGGCCAATTGGAGATGCAGGGCAGCACCTGCGGGGGGAGGCAGTGCACAGAGCCACGTGCCACAGCTCTGCCTAGGAGCAGCTGGGACAAGTTGTCACTTGCAGGGAGCTGCCCGAGGTGAGTGGCCCTGGATTCAGAACCCCTCAACCACTCCCACACCCCAAGCCTCCTCTTGCACCCAAACTCCCTCCCAGAGCCCATGCTCCACACACCTTCTAGCACCCCAATCCCCTGCCAGCTCTGCACCAACAGGACTATAAACCAGCATTTCAATGAAAATCAGAAGTGTTGGTTTATAGAGCTTTCTGGTTGGTGACATGCTGGACAAAACAACTTTTACTGTACTCTCTTCTAAAATTAAATTCTGTGACCTGTGTTATGTATGATATCCGACTAGAAAATCAAAGGATTCCTTTTGGCCATAAAGTTTATGAATCTGCAAGTATCAAGGAGAATGAGCATTAATCATAAAAAGCAGGAAAAATAGCAAATAGAACCTCAACTCACCTGGTAGAATACTTATATTTTTTTAGAATAAAACAGCATTTTTGATTGCTGAATGGTGAAGAGTACATCTGGTCAGAAAATATGAAGTAGTTTTCAAAGGAAGATTTAAAAATTGTTTGTTTTTGTCAGAATTGCCAATGAAGACTTTTCAGTTTGTTTTAAACTAAAGTTTTTAAACTAATTTCCAAAGTTTTTGAAACTCTTTTTTGGTAAAAAAAAAAAAAACAAGACAAAACAAAACTTTTTTTTTAACCAAAAATGATTTGGGGGTGGGGGAGGGGAATGGTTTTAATGTTCAGTTATTATGAAAACAAACAAAGGAAAATGTAGTTGAAAATTAGTTTATTCCATGAAAATGTATTCAAATTGATTATAATCATTCTGTAATAATTACTTTTTTGATTTGTTTTTACCAGCTCTAGGATGATATATGCTGTTTTTTACCAGATACAAATTAATATATACTTTTAGACTCCAGACCTATTGCAATTGGGAGCTGTTCAGTGGCAAATGCAAATAACTTGCAGTGATATATTTGTTTTACCTTGTGATAATACATGTTATTTAAACTATATCTGCATGAATCAGTTCAGAAAACATAAGAACCAACCCAAACTGTTTTCAAGATTTCACAGACTTCAGTAAATGTTTTCAGGTGCCTCTGCTCTTCCTGATTTTTCCTGGTACTAGAGACAGAAGTACCAAAATACTATGAAAATACCTGATTTCACATTGTATCTATCCCTACTGAACTCAGGAAGCACTAAAAATCTCACAAGGAAGGCTGGGCATATGAGATTTTCAACCCATTATTTTCTCTGTTTTCAAATGTAAGGAGTTGTGTGAAAGGATAAGTTCTTTTCTAGATATATATGTGTTTTATATGTTTAAATATAGGAATCTGGTTTTTATTACTTTGTAATGCACTGAAACATTTGTTTCTGTCATATTTTAGGTCATTTTTTTTTAGGGATTCCCACTTGTAAACTAAAAAGAAGATCTATTGCTTGAATAAGATGATTGCAAGCAATTTCAGTAACTGAGTGCCTGGATATTTGTCTTTATGCTGGGAGGTTTCACTTAAATTTTAATGGATTTTTAATGCCAAAACAGTTTTATTTAAAACTATTGCCATAAAAAGCTAGAATTTTCTATTTTTATTTTAGCTGTTTTTTTTTTCAGAACTGTAAAAGATTTTAAAAAAGGTCCTTCGGCAGTAAGAGAGGCTGTAAACTACATTCTGGGTTTAATTGAATACCAATCAACAGAGAGAGAACTCTTAAGATCTGTTTATCTATTGCAGAGTAGTATCACTAGTTCTGAGCTCTCTATGTTAAAATAATACTAATAATGACAAATGTATTTTTAACAGGTAGAAGTCCCCAGTAAACCCAAAAGCCTATCTAAAATAAAAATTAAGAAAATAAGTAGCCTCACAGCTCAGTCTCAGATGAGAGGACAGCCAGGGTAGCTACTGATCTCAATTCCCCATCCTCAACATGAGGATGATAATATTCTTTTCTTCTATCTTTTGTCTAGTCTTTTTATTATACATTCTTTGAAACAAGCTCCACATACTCCCCACCATTCCCCATCCCTAACCACTTACATGGTGAGTAGTAGTGTGGGCCTAGTGCCCCTCCTACTCGTATGCAAGTAGCCCTTATGTTCAGGTAGTCTGTGCAGGGGCTTAAGGCAGGAGGGTTTTACTTTCTTTCATGGCCCTATGTGGGAGCATAGTCCAAGGGCCAATCGAGCCCAGTAAGACTGGACTAAAGGTAAGTAAAGGTGGTAGAATCTGGCACTTGGAGAACTGTGAACAGCTTTTAATACCACTTGAGTCAGAGCCTAACAGAGAACATACGAGCATCTGAGTTCCTGTGTTTCAGTGGAACACGACGGTGGTAGTAGACATGACTCCACAGATAAGGGACTAGATTCACAAAGAATTTTTCTTTTAGGCACCTAGAAAATCATGGGGATTCACAAAGCCTGAGTTAAACACTTCAGCTCCCTGTACAATGAAAGGAGAGGGAGAGGTGCCTCAGAATGGGATTAACAAAAACCAGCCCACTAGGGGGCTTCTTGTCTAAAGTAGCCAATAGGAGATGCCAAGCTGAGGAGTGTATGCTAAGCCTTCCCTCTCTTTTACAGACAGGCACCTAACTCCAGGCTGCAAGAGGTACCTCCCTCTGCTTGGGATTCTCAGATGAAAACCCTCTCTTGGTTTCAGGCACTTATGCCATTTTAGCAATGAGTGGGTAGGGGAGGAGGACCTCTCTCATAACTTTAATCCACAGGTCAGAGTATCACCTGAAAGGTGGCAGATTCCAGTTCAAACCCCTTCTCTCCCTCAGGTGGAGGGGGAACCCAGAGTCTTCTGCATTCCAGGTTACTAACCACAGATACATGGAGAACTTTTACTGCAAACATTTAGGCACTGAGTGACGTTAGGCTCCTACAGGGTTCAGGGGCTGCTAAGCAGAGGTTTTGTGACTCTCTGTGGGACCTGATTCCGGGATTTATACACCTAAAATGGAAATTAGGTGCCTAAATCATTTTATGAATCTAGCCCAGCAAGTATAAAAATAATTTTTTGTCAATGTGAATTTGATAGTTGGTTAAGAAAACATACACTCATTTTTATTTTATCATGTTATTGTGACACTCTGTACCTCAGGGGAACACCCTGTACCCCATGTTCATCCTTATAATATGATTGTGTGGTATCCAATGCAAAGTTTGTCATATCAGCTCTTCGGAAGGCTCACGATGCACTGAGTATTCTTGTTATAGTAATGTTATAGGTTGTAATTTTATGTATATAGTTATGAGGCTGAAAATGTGTCCTCGTGGCTTAAAACAAGCCCAGGTAAAACTCTCCAGGAGCAGAGGAGCAGTTCACACCTCATCAGGGCATGTATGGGACAAACCCAGCCCAGACTCACAGGAACAAAAGACACTGGCCTAGGCAGCAAGAAAGGATCTCCTGGACTCTCGAGAGAGTCACCCCGCTTCTCTTGGTCAGTTTGGGACTACAATGAGGTAATGCTCACCTGACTCTGAAGGGGGTGAAGGGAAAATCCAAAAGGGAAGAAAGAGCATGATAAAAGGGAGAGAGGTTTGCCATGCTCTCGCTCTTCCACCTCCATTTACAGACACCACCACCATGCGACTGAAGCCATGATCAAAGGAGAGAGCCTGGCTGAAGGGGAACCAGCCAGCCTGTGGTGAGAAGCATCTAAGTTTATAAAGGCACTGAAAGTGTTAAGATCAGCTTAGAATGCATTTTGCTTTTATTTCATTTGACCAAATCTGACTTGTTGTGCTTTTACTTATAATCACTTAAAATCTGTCTTTTGTAGTTAATAAATGTGTTTGTTTTTTCTACCTGAAGCAGTGCATTTGGTTTGAAGCATGTCAGAGACTTCCCTTGGGATAACAAGCCTGGTACATATCAATTTCTTTGTTAAATTGACAAACTCATATAAGCTTGCAGCATCTAGCAGGCATTACTGGACACTGCAAGACGGAGGTTCCTAGGATTGTGTTGACTAGTGTCATTTGGTTGCACAATCCAAGCAGCGTCTGGCCAAAAGTGCTCACTCACATAGGTGGGAGCAGCTTATGTGCTAGAGACTGTGCGTGAACAGCCTGGTAGTGGGGGTTCTCACAGTGGAACAGGGTAAGACTAGCTCCCAGAGTCAAGGACTGGAGTGACCTAGCAGATCACTCTTCCAGATAACACCAGGGGAATGTCAGAGCTATTATACTCAATTTTTCCAGGATATTGTGCTCATTGATTCTAGAAGTATATCGAATGACTAATTGGTTGGTCAAATGTCACAACGTTTAGCTTCTGCTTCAGTTTCCTTCTGTACATAGGTTTAGTCACTAAAGGCAACATATTGATTTAAGTTTCACATTTAATATCCTTCCCATATGTCTCAAAATTACATAGGAAAGTAGTGGATCAGACCAATGCTCCATCAAGTGAACAATTCTTCACAGGATGGCAAAAAGCCCTCATAATACACCTAACCAACTGTATAATTCAACATATAGGGTTAGGAATTTCTTTTCTGACCCTCTAAATTATCAAATTATGCTGTAAATCATACGGTTTGTTTCCCCTATTTTAGCATGCCTAACTCTAAATGTTTTTATTGATCATATAATCATCCAACTCCATTGCAGACCCAGCCACACTATCTGATTCTATAACCTTCTGCAGCAATGAATTTCACTAACCAGTAGATGTTCCAAATGTACTTAATTTCTTCATAAAGGAGCCCTTTGTTTTATAGGACAGTGTAAGAAGCAGGGTACTCATCCATTTTCACTATATCTTTCATAATGTTAAATATCTCAGATAAGCCCCCTTTAATCTTTTTTCCTTTCCATGCTAATACTCCTAATGGCTAATAACCACATTTCTTGCTATCTCTGAACATTTTTGAACCTAGCTACATCTACTTCAAAACAAAATGACCAAAGTTTGACAAAGTACTCCAAGTATAGCCATGGCGTTATTCAATATAAAGCAATTATTACTATATTTTTTTCTGCTTGTTTTTATTACACCTCTGCCTCGATATAACACGGCCCTTGGGAGCCAAAAAATCTTACCGCGTTATAGGTGAAACTGTGTTATATTGAACTTGCTTTAATCCACTGGAGTGCACAGCCGTGCCCTCCCAGAGCACTGCTTTACAGCCAAATTAGTGTTATATCGGTGGCGTTGTATCAAGGTAGTGGTGTATATCCTATAGTCTTTTTAAACTGTTACTGGATATTAGGCAGACGATTCCACTGCACTATCAACATTTGTTCCTTTGGCTAGTTCCTCAGAGATTCCTGAATGTTAAAAGCACACCTGTGAACAATGAGGTATGTGAACTATTTTGCTGCTGTCCATTATCTTACATTTATTCAAGTTGAACTTCCTCTGGCATTGTGCTGCTGAATCCCCCAATGCTTGTAACTCCATCAGGAGTTTCTCACAATCCTCTACAGTTTCCACTCGATCTTCTCTACAACTATCCTCACATGCTATAATGTATACCATTTCCCTAAAGTTCTGTTTTGGTTTATTTTTATAATGCAGTGATAAGCCTCTTTTGGCTGACTATAAATCAGTCCAGTTCACACAGTAATGGAGTTGCTACTTCAGTTCCCTTCAGTTCTCATTGACTCTTGCACTTCGTTGTGAATTTCTGAACACCATAGCAAACATGATAAAGAAATTAGAGCTGTCAATTTATGGAGATAAAATGGCTGCACTGACAACAGCTGGGGTCAACAGGTGTATGAGACACTCATAGTCGTATTGTCTTAACAGCAGCAGTCTCTTTCTTATATCCTACATGGCAATGGGCGGAGGGAGGGGGACAAGGGACCCATGCGGAGGAAACTGATTGGACTCAGTGCCTTCTAATGGTGGAGAAGGTGGCTTTATGTGACATATACTTCTGCACCGAGTGAAAAAACAGTTGTTCTTAGAATTACAACTTATTGCCCCTGATTCTCAGTCACACTGAAGCCCTTCACACAGCCCTAGCAACACACAGAGACCTCAAAGTGCACTTAAATGACATTTAAATTCACTATGAGACCTCTTTACACTTCTAGAGTAGTGTAAAGGGGCTTTAAGGTAATTAAGAATCAGATCCATTATGGCTAGGACAGAGTGACACACATGGACACAGTTGATTTTGACAGCAGTGTATTGGATGCAGCATGCAAGCAAACAGCATTGATTTGACTGGAAGGCAAAGCTGTGTTTTGCATGAAGCCTTGAAGCATGACTATATATGTTTAAGCTTTGCCACTGTTTATGTTGTTCATCTATTATCAATGTCATAAATGAAACTAAGAATATATAATACATAAAATAGATCTGTGACCACTTATTTATCTCCAACTGAGAAATAAATCCATTCCCGAAGTTCAAACAGTTCTCAAATGCTTGAGGGCCAGTTAAGTACATTCCAGTTCTAGTTCAGTATGTCAAGGTACTGTAGTGGCTCCATAGGAAATCTTTTAAATTTAGTCTAATAGTGGATTGTTTATATCTAGATAACTTTTGTTTAAATGTACTTTCCCCCTCCTTGCGTTGTAGTTCTGTACAATTTTTCAGTGGTGGTCTTATTGAACATACAGAGAGAGAGTGTGTGTTTTATTTGCATTAATATTTTATTTTTTTTCTGAAATATTAAAAATATAGTATTTAAAAAATGTGGAAAATAGTTCATAACTATTATCATACAATTAAAGATTGTAACATAATGCTTATGCATAAAAGGGCCACATTAAGGTTGCATGGACAGCTTTCAGGCTGGCATTTTCTAATGTTTGAGTACTTGACCTTGCAATCTTAACATTCTTTTAATGTAGAGTTTTTCATGTAATTTACTAATTGTTAAAAATCAAACTGTAACAGCTAACGTTCCATCATGTGGAACCGTGGACCTCCAGTTACGGTCATCTGCAGGATCTGGTCCTTTAATTCCACAGCACAGACCTCTACAACTTGAGCTAGCAGAGTAATGAGTGCTAGCAGAAGGCCGTTATCCTGTAGGACCAGTCACGAGAGGAAGATGACACATACACTTTGCCAGTAGGTTTCACAACTATTTACTGATAGAAGAGGCCTGCAGTGACTAAGAACTCCAGAATTCAATTCCAAGTGTAACCCTTCTGCCCCTCTGAGTTGGCAGCAACAAGGGCCAGGTTCAGTATCCAGGGGTTCATTTCAGTAACACAATGCATAACCGGCTCGAGCCCCCACCCAGTGACCTGGGACACTTACATACCATACCCCCCTGGGCGCCTCTAGCAGGCAATACTTCCCCTCTCGCATGCACGGAGTCTGAGTGTAACAAAATCTTTTTAATAAAGAAAGGAACCAATGCGGCATCCCATGGAGAAACCCCACAAACAGGGTTATAACACAAACCATAAACAAAAACCCACCTCCCGGTACGTTTGGCAATGTCCTTTTCCCATTAGGGTCTTAAGTCCAATCACCCCAAAGTCCAAGAACCCAAAAGTCTCTGGTCAGTGCCACCCCAGAGTTCAAGAGTTTATCTGTAGAGTTTTACCCCCGCAAGCCTGGGTGGAAATTGAGGACGGGGGGGAAATCCACACAGGGTGTCATAAATAGTGCTAGGTTATGTTTCTTTCACCATGTAAGGTTAACAAAGAACCAAACACCTGCCAGAGGAAACATACCAGGAAACCGTGATTTTTTCAAAATAGAGCGAGGGAATGTGTTGGGGTCTGTGTCTTTTGTGCTCTCTCAACTAATGAGAGGGGTCTTTCTATCTGTAAGTTCTAAATCTTCAGTTTTTTCCAAAAGTTGTAAGTACAAGGTGAAAAAAATAGGCTGTTATTGTTTCTGTATTTAGCATGTGTGTGTTTGCTGCAATGTTAAATTGTATCTCTTTTTGAAATAGGTTGTTTATTCATTTTTCTTTTAAGCAATACACCGTACCTTTGGCAAGATCCTGTTCATAGTGTTTTTTTCTTTTTTTTATAAAGCTTCTTTTTAGATTTGTTTGTTTTCATCTCTGGGTAGGCTAGGAACGAAGGGAGGGAATAAATCTCTTTGTGTTAGATATACGGAGGGTGAATCTTGCAGAACAGGAAATTGGTGTGGAGGAGAAGCTAAGGGGGAGGAGAGAGAGATCTTTTCTGTTTCCTTGTATTTGGGTTGTCTCTTTGTGGAGAGAGGAGACATGCTTCTTGTATTGTGATGTAAGAGGTTGCATCAGCTTCTCGGTTAGCCCGAGAGGAAATGACTGGGTGGGGGAGAGAGTGGGGGGAATAGTTTATTTCCCTTTGTTAGAGAGACTCAAGGCATCTGAGTCTTGGGTCCCACAAGGGAGTTTTGGGGGACCCAATGTACCAGGCCTGGAATTCCTGGTTGGTGGCAGGCTATCAGATCTAAGCTGGTAATTAAGCTTAGAGAGGTTCATGCTAGCTTCTCAGTTTGATGAACGCTAAGGTTCAAATCTGAATAGAAGCTATGATACGGTGTTAAGGGCACCTTACATGAGCCAGGGCCAATCTCGCCTCTTGAATCTGTTGGCTTCACCCAACAGCTCCACCACCAGCTCCACTGCTCTCGCACTGCCCTGCAAACTGCTTCAGTCTGCTCACTGTTCCATGGGCTGCTCCAACTGCTCTGCCCTGCCAGCTGCTAATGATAGGTCTTCAGACTCCCCCACTAGTTAAACACAGCACTCTATTCGACTCTTGTAGGGGAGCCCTATACTGGTGCGCACATTGGTCACATTGAATAAGCTCAGCAGTTTGTAGTAGACTCCTAATGGATATCAAAAGTAGCTCTACTCTTTACCGTGGAGAGAGGGCTGTGTTGGTGTTCAGGCCCTGTGGTACACACCATCCACTCTCTAATTTCTAGATTTTGGAACCCCTATCCCATGTTTAGCAAGTACCACCCAACTGAGGTCGAGTCATTTCTGTCACAAAGCAGTCCCACAGCTCCCCATTCACACAATCAGGGTGACAAACTTTTTTTCAACTCTTGCCCCAATAACAAAGAAATTGGGGATGCCAGAGCTGTTAAAATCACTATCCCAAGCTGCTGTGGGTTTATGCTAAGTGTGAGCTGGATGCCAATGCAAATCTTTCCACACCCTTTGAAATTTTTGAGATTCTTTCCACACTCCCTACAATTCACCACCAGATGTCAGGGTAGCGCTCAATCTGACTCTGTTTACGCAAGTTTTTGAGGAGAATTCTCTCCAGTATTATAGACCATTTTTCTCTTGAGTCCCTAGACTGTAGGTCCCCCTCTGCTCCTATCTGCCCCATCCTCAGCACAGGTCCTCTGCCCTCTTCCCTTCCTCTGCTTCTAACCACCTCAACTCAGATCCCATCCCCTCACTCTCTGCTTCTGCCCTCCCTCCTCTGCTCCTGACTTCTGTCTGCCTCTGCTCTTCTTCATCCTCTAGCTCCTGAACAACCCCATCTTCCCTTCATTTCTCACAACTTAGTATTTCAGCCACCTCCTTGCTGCCAGAGACCCAGAGGATGATGCTTTGACAGAACAGAAGAGACGGTATCCTGCCTTCAGTTTCTGCACTCAGTGTCACAACAGCCCTGGCTGCCGGAAGGAGCAACGGCCGTGAAGTCCTAAGCACCCGCAGCCCTGTGCTGAAGCATGGTCAGCCACTCTGTGGGGAAGTTGTAAGCACAGTCTGGTCAGCATGTAAGAGCTGCTAGGGGATGGCACATGCTCAGTACAGGAAGAACCTTTGGAGAATGTAGCAGCCATATGTTAACGTGTCTATACTGACTACAGTGAAACCTCAAAGTTATGGACACCTCGGGAATGGAGGTTGTCTGTAATTCTGAAATGTCCATTAACTCTAAACAAAGCACAGTTCAGGCTCCAGATCCAGCAGCTGAGATTCCAGGCCACACTTCAGCAGCAGCTCAGCTGCTCCCTACTCTGCCCAGCATGCATGGGGCTCCAGGCACCAGCATGCCAAGCGTGTGCCTGGGGCGGCAAGCTGCGGGAGGCACTCTGCTGGTTGCCGTGAGGGCGGCAGGCAGGTTGCCTTCGGCGGCATGCCTGCAGAGGGACCACTGGTTCTGCGGCTTCAGCGGACCTCTCTCAGGCATGCCACTGAATCTGTGGGACCCGGGACCTCCCTCAGGCAAGCAGCAGAGGGCAGCCAGCCTGCAGTGCTTGAGGCAGCAAAATACCTAGAGCCGCCCCTGCCAGCATGAGTTTGCAAGCTTGTCCCCCTCCAAGCAGGTGTACTCTTATGTGTATGTGTGCGTGCATTTGTGTGTGTGAATGTGAAAACCTCATGTCCCCCTCCTGGACAGCGCAAGGGGTTTAGAAACAGCATGTCCCCCTCCTGGAAGGGGTGGTGGGGTGAAAGAGTTGCAGACCCCAGCTCTGCTCCTGCTCTGCTCGCAGGCTTTACTGCCTTGGCCTGCTAGCCCCAGTGTCTTGCTGTAATTGACAGCCCTGCACGTGGGTTGGGATAGGGACAGACAGCCCAGATGCGCCTTTAAGAGTTAGATGTAAAATATTTGCTTTTTTTTTATTATTATTATTATTATTATTATTTGGTCTGTGCTGCTGCCTGATTGGTTACTTCTGGTTTCACTTGGTGTCCGGTTCACTGGTCAGCCTGCAACTTTGCTTTCAGAGTTTGTATCTTTGACATTATACTGTACTTGCAAACTGAAATTTTACAGCGATTTATAACTTAATCAAATTTGTGTGATTTTTTCATTGGGATGATATCAAAGCAACACCACCAGCAAATTTCAAATTTTTCCTCCAAAGCATGGAGCTGCTAGAATGTCTCCATAAAACAGCTATATGGATTTTTTTAGCATGGGCAAAGTAATATATTTCCTCCAATACCATTTTCTGAAATGACAACCGTTTTAGCTGGAATTTTCCAAAACAGTTCAGCCTGAGGCAGACTCCCTGCATTGAAAATATTAGTCCAAATGGTTGGCAAAGTTATAAGCAACTAAAACCAAGATCTTATAATGGTGTCAAGCAACCTTTACTTAGACAGCACTACCAGCTACAATATAGCTACTAAGGCCAGACACAAATAGGCACTTCAATTAAGTTGCATGATTTCTAGAATTGCAAGATACTGGACACTTTTGAAAATCTGTCCCTCTATCCTTAAATAATAACATGTAACATTGATTTAGGAGCCTAACTTGAGGTACCCATTTGACCCCAGCAAAATCAACGGGATTACTGCCAGAGTGAAGCACAACTAAACATGAATAAAAATGCCAGAACCTAGCCCCTAGTGAGTTTGTTTTCTATGCTACTGAAAATAAAATGTCTCTGATCTGTGAAGACTTGGAGACCAGGAATAAAAGATCAGCAATCTTCTTTAGCTAAAGTCATTTCAGTACAAGCAAGGTACATAAGATATTTTACTATAATGTATACTAGTCAATTCCATCTTTGATGAAAGCAAATAATTTGGACATAACTTTTCTATCCATCTCTCCCTCCTCTTCCCCCCTAGGAATATGTTTGAATATTTATCATCTTGTGCTGTTTGTTTAGGAGAGTTATAAAAAAATATTATATATAACTGAAACAATTTATACTTAGAGTTAAGCCGGCTGAAAATCTCCTTGTACTTTAACCCGGTCTTTTAACATGTAGAATATTTGTAGTATTTTTGTTGGAATCGAAAGTGATATAATATATTTGCTTTTCTTTCCATTCAAAAGATAGACTGATAGATAAACATTCACAAAGACTTTCTGAAATGTTGGAGAATTAGAGTGTAGTGTGCTTTCTCTGATAAGGGACTTCAGTGAATAAAGTAGAACACCAAAGTAAAACCCTAAGGCTAGTAGGAAAACTAGCATAAACACATTTTGTTTTCACTTGCTTAAGCTTCAGGGAATTTGTTTTGGAGATGGTATCTTTAGTATCTCACAATTCTAACTGTGCACTCACACTTTCTTTCTCTCACACTCATATTCAATGACAACAGTAACTGAATGAGGAAACGGTATGACCTTATCCAACTATATGCCCCTCCCATCCCTCCAAAAAGAAAAAAGTTCCACTAGTTGGCAGCTGTGATCAAGTGGAGTACCCCAGGGGTTGGTCCTGGGGCTGGTTTTGTTCAACATCTTTACTTATGATCTGGATGATGGGATGAGGGATTGCACCCTCAACAAGTTCTCAGATGATACTAAGCTGGGGGAAGAGTTAGATACGCTGGAGGATAGGGATAGGATCCAGGGTGACCTAGACAAATAGGAGGATTGGGCCAAAAGAAATCTGATGAGTTTCCACAAGGACAAGTGAAGAGTCCTGCACTTAGGACAGAATAATCCCATGCACCGCTACAGGCTGGGAACCAACTGGCTAAGCAGCAGCTCTGCAGAACTGTTGTGCTAGAGTGTACACATTCCCTGGCCTTTGTGAAAATTCTCTTCTCAGTATTAAAATAAGCACTGGGTGAAATTCACATTTATTTCAAGTGCAGTACTCTACTGGGATTAGAGCTGTGAGAATAATGAATCTTTTGGTTTGCTGGCAATTCAAAATAGCTAAACATACTGTTTTGGATTGTACAAAATGTTTCTTTTTGACAAAATTGTCATGTTCTGATAATTTTTAAACAGTTTTGATTTTTTAAAAAATAAAATTAGAGAAAATTTTGAAATGAATAGTAATTTCAAACTGAAAATCATTTTTTTTCAAAATTTTGACAAAACCAATATGAACTCTTGAAATATTTGCTGAAAAAAAAATTTTGGCCAAAAAATTTGACCAGCTCTGACTGGGATATTTTCTGATTCTTGACTCGTGATGCTCTGAACTGACAGGAAGGGGTGTTGGATAATCAGATAGAATGAATTTTAAAATATAGCCTTAATTTTGTTAGCACTGATTTTCCATTAAGCGTATGGCACAAACCAGCCTCCCTGTCTATTTCCCTATGTACTAAAAGGGGATAACAATTGTCCTCACAGCAGTGTTGTAGGGATAGATAATGGGCCTGATCCAGCAAGTTCTTCAATCTGAAGCTTCCTTTATAATCAAAAGGACTTCAGTATCTAGAAATAATACATTTCACATATAGCCAGAATATCAATCCTATTCAAGGAAGCTGACTACTTCTGAAGAGCACAATGTATATATTTAGCTTCATGTACTGAAGAACCACCATCTGCCACAAGTCCCGCACTTAAAGACAATGGAACTCCGAAAGCTCCCCTAACCTAGTAACATTCTCCCTTGGAAACTGTATTCTCCTCCCACATCAGAGGTCCCTTTATAGCTGATTTTTTTTTCATAGGCTGTTTTGCTTCCTGCTAATTTTATGTGGAGGGATTCTTGTCTTTCTCCTCGGAACTTCAGTGGTGGGTTGACTGGTTCCCAAGCCTGCCAGCAGATGGCTGCCTTCCTCAGTCACTCCCAAACTGAGATTCTTTTCCCATTGCTGACCTTAGTTGTAGTGTCTCATGGATTGTGGGATATACTACAGTGTTGAGACATAGGGGATCCTGACAAGCAGAAAGCTCTACAGCAGCCAACTTGCACATTATTTGACTGGTTAACATTACTCCAGTTTCAGTATTATCAGTGACCTCAGAGGAAGAAAACAATAAAAACTTAGTCTTCATATGATGGTTTTCAGCCTATAATTGTCCAGGACCACTCTTCAGTATGGAGCAACATGGGTAGTTCATCATTACAGCCATTCACTAGCAACATAAGTAGTCTAGAATTAAATTTTGCTCCTCCATATTTGTGTCTATATGTTAATGTTATAATTTGAGCTAACAATCTAGTGTTGCTTTGAATGAGAAACAGTTGAAAAATGATGATATAGTACATCCATTGTCTTCTCTGCTATTATGTTGCTGCTACTTAGGTTTTAAAAAAAAGACTGCTAGTATTAACTGCATAAAGTCCTGCCTATTATTAGAGGAATAGTTACATGATCTTTCCTTTTATGGTTAAAACAGAGTGTTTCTCTGTGTTCCAGAATTTGATAATCATGCTTAATAATTTGCCCTTAGGCTTCACTCACCTGCCACTATTCATTCAAACTACATTTCAATTTATTTTGAATGAAGCATCTCGATTCATACATAAAATATTCATGGCACAATCTCTGCAAAAGTAATTGGGTCCTTCAAGTTCAGACACCCCCTGCAGATTGTGCTGGTTTAGCTTTTTTGCTCAAGTGTGGCACATACCATCTTTGGGTGTCATTTGTAGATCAAACGAATACTTGAATATCAACTGCTAATTAGATTTCTAAACACTCTCTCTATGTGCCATATCAGTCTATCTTAGCAATATAAATTATTTGAAAAGCTGGTCCCCCTATTCTTATTTGATAAAAGGGTATTTTTATTAATGGAGCAATGGAAAACTTACATATTTAGAAAAGCTTTCTTGTAAGGTCTCAGATAAAGATAATGTTCTTTGAGGAACTGCTGTACTGCTTTATTCTTGTTGCTAACATTGCTCCTTTCAGATCCAGTACCTTCACTGTACAGTTGAACCTAAAATGTGCATAGTACCTTGCACCTCAGGAGTGGTCAGGTAGGACCCTGTCCAATGCCCTTTGAAATCAATGGAAAGGCTTCTGGTGCCTTCAGTGGGCTTTTGATCAGGTCCCTACCACCACCTGTTCCCATCAGGGGTACAGAGTGGGCCATAATGTACTTGATTGGGGGTGTTGAGGAAGATGCAAGGAGCCTATCTTTCCCTCCTTGTTCTGTGCATGTTCAGGAAGCACAAGGACTGCATGAGCCTAACAGAGTTAGGGTGGGACAGCAGGTGGGGTGAGTATAGTACAGGGCCACAGCTACTTATATAGACCATCAAGGGATAGCACATGCTGTGCCCTATGACACAAGGTCTTTGTAGTTGTGCTTCTCCTAACCGTGGTACAATATTGCCAAAAACTTCCTTTCTTGCTGCTGCCGTGTGCTTTCCAAAAATGTAAATGTTGGGTCTATTAGGTCATCTCCTCTACTGAATTAATTAATTCAGGCCATTTAAACTGTACTTACCTTGGCCATTATTTCTACTACAGTGCATCCTTTGGTTCATCATCATTTGGCGGCGGGGAGTCGCTGCTGTCAGTGGGGATCCAAGCCGCAACACACTGACATTGGTTCTGGCAGTGTTGCAGCCAGACTGGGGTTGGCTACCCCCAGGCCACTTCCACTCTCCCCCTCATCAAGTACCTGATTTGTCATGGTGTCAGCAGAGGGGTCAACCACCATCGGCTTCTCGGGATAAGTGTTCACTGATGGGCTCAGTGGGTCCTCAGGGTAGTGGGCCAGCGGCAGGCTCGGCTCCTCTTCGAGGAGGAGTAAGCTTGACCAGTCCTCCTTGGGGTAAAGAGCTAGGGGTAGGCTCAGCCAGGCCTCCCCGGGGTAGTGAGGGAGGGGTAGGCTTGACCAGCCTAGTGCAACATCAGGCTGGCTGCGACCTTCTGCTGTCTCCCCAGTGGGAGCTCGGTCACAGACGTCTGGTCTCTCTGGTGGCTGGGGCCACACTGAGCTTCGCCGGTGAGCTTTTATACTTCCGGGTCTGCGCCGTGACCTCTTAGGGGCAGGTGCAGGCCCTGGTGGCCCCGCCCACAGCGGGGCTGGGAAAGGTTTGTCCCGCAGCGGGGCTGTGGGATGTCCCACCGCCTCGCTACACATGTACACAAAGTATGTAGTATTATCAACTTTAACATTGATTACACTGGTCTATCTAATACCTTTAGTATGGTCATCAGATTATGGCACGGGATCTCAAATTTCATCACACCATGACCCCATCTGACAACAAAAATTACTACATGAACCCAGGAAGGGAGATCAAAGCCTGAGCCCCGCCATGCCAGGAGGACCCAAAGACAAAGCCCAAGGGCTTCAGCCCCAGGCAGGGGCCGTGTAACCTGAGCCCTACTCCCCAGGGATGAAGCCCAACCCTGAGCCCCACCATCCAGGAATGAAGCTTCCATACCAGATTTATGTTTACATACCAGATTTCAAAGGGAGTTGATTTTTTCTCTAGAAATTCCTATATATTTCTACTCATTCTTCCACCATAAAGTCAACATGTGCAGTGTCTTGTATGTTATGGACCCCAAAATCACATAATGTACATGCTGCATAAGTGACAGATAAATTAGGTATTTACGCCTTAATCTTTTTTTACTCCTCTTTCCTTGCTACTTCGATACCAACTGGAAAAGAAAAATAACAGGTCAATAATTCATCTGTAAATATATATGGATGAATTCTAGACTGAGTGGTGATAGCCCAGGTTAGGTGTATGGGAAGGAGATTTTTCTTTTTGTGTGTGTGTCTCATTTTGATTTCTAATTACTTGAATGAACAACATACATGCCCACTCCATGGAGATCTTGAAATGAACCTTTCATGCTGTTCAATTCAAGCCAAAATTGCTTCTTTGTGTCTTAACCATGACACAAATGCAACTGAGTCTTACTTGAAGAACAAGTGATTGTAACTATGGTTAAAGTTATATGGAGCTCAAAATCAGTGCCTTCAGTCAGGATGGTCTAATTGGAACATAAATTGGAGTTGTCCTTTTGGGGATTCTTTGCCCAAACAACAAATACACTGTCCCACCCTGGACTTCAATACTTCAGTGTATTTTAGACACTGTGTAACTGGTGTGTACTCAGGTTACTAAGACTCAGAAATCAGTTTTGAGAGGAAATAAGAGCCACCTAAGACTAGAGATGAGCCTGAGGCACAAAATTGTTTTCCAGACATAAATGCCCTGAGGTTTGAGGATTTTGATGTAAAGTTCTGGTTTGATCCACTATACAGCTAGAAGTCAACTGTGGAATGAGGAAATTTGGATAAAGGATTTTTCTTTGAGTCCTGTTCTAAATCAAACCCAACTTTTTTGAAGTCCAAAATGTTTGGCTATATTTTAAATTATTATTTAGGATTAAAGGACGTGCCATACCAAGTCAGATAAGTGGTTCATCTAGTCCACTATCCTTGTCTTTGACAGTGGTCAGTACCAGACTCTTCAGAGGAAAGTGCAGAAAACCCTTCTAATTAAATAACCTATTCATAAGGGAAAAAGTCTTCTTAATGTCTTAAATTGGCTTATGGTCTGACACATAAAGATTAACAGCCTTTAGAAATTGTTTATCTTGTCTTTTGTTTTATTTTACTCTGTTACTATGTGACTCTGTATGACAATCTAGACCACTGAGGGCTTGTGTGATTCCTGCCCTGCAAACTTGCTTTACCATTGCAGCTCCCACTGGGGCCACCCTGAGTGTATGTGTATAACCACACCCTGTTAGCCACACATCACACTCTGGCCTCTACCAGCCTGGGTTACCACTTGTAGGGTGACCCCAATACACTCCTAGTCCCAGATTTTCTATGATTCTATGTGTGTTCTGCACTGTCCAATCCTCTCCTGGACAGTCCAGATATATTAGGTCTGTTGTCCATATATGGGGAACAATATACAACTGTTTGCTACTATAAATGGAGTTATCCAAACAGTTCAGTTTAAAGAAAACACTGGATTAAAGAATAAAACAAGTTTATTTAACTACCAGGAGATGGGTTTTAAGTGAGTACAAGTACGTCATTAATATCAGAAATGGTTACAATACAAATAAAAATAAAACACTTCCTATTACCAAAACTTAACAAATTAGACTTTGTTCAAGATGAAGTCCCTGACCAAGTGTTTCTATTAACTTTGCTGCTAAAATTCTCAGACCACGATCTGCTCCCAAAGTCCAACAGCTGTTTCTTTTGTCTTCTTAGGTGAAAAGGAGAGAGATAAATAGAGAGCGATAATTTGGAGTGGTTTTGCTTCTCATTTTTATAATTCAGTCACCCTTTGAAATATATTTTCCTGGGGTTTACCTTAGATAAAGTTCACTCCTGCTGTGGGGTCAGAGACATGGAGTGTGGCCATGGAAAAGGTTCCATGCTGTTGTGTAAGCAGGATCTGAATGAACTCTCTTCTGACAGCTAGCTGGGAGGGGGAGAGACTTCAGGAGCAAACTGTATTTACATGAACATACCTCTCTGCTTAGATATCCAGCAGATAGTGCAGTGTTGCGCAAAGTGATCAACTTTGGCTGATGTTGGGTTACAAATCACTTTAGTACTGAATGCAGGGGTAATGAAAGAGCAGAACTGTGCTTAACCTGTATTAAATGAGGTTCATCCTTAGCTGAAAGGTCCTTGTTAAACCAAGGGCTTGAATGCCAGACCCCGGTGATGGGGACAGGTGTCTTGGCCAGGAGGTTTGAACTCTCCCTAAGGATCCTCATTCTGGTTTAACCTGTTCTCCCCACTGTTCAAAGACAGAGCTAAATAAGCATCATTAAGAGCCTTTTGCTATGTTAAGTATTCACTGAGAGCTGAAATCACTTGTGGTGGGGCAGTGTTTCTGCTCAGCCTGCTGAGAGTTAAAAATCACTAAAAGACTGACTTACAGAGGTCACTGCAGAGAGCCAGGTGGCAGCAAAAAGTGACTGACAGGTGACCATGGGGAGCAAACGGCAAAAGTGGCAAGCAGTTGGCTGGCCGGAGGTAGCGAGGAGCCGCTGCTGGCAGGGGAGCAAGGAGAAGCAGCTGGCAGGGTGGTCAGGTGGTGAGGAGCAGTGGCTAGCAGGGCTGCCAGCCAGAGCAAGTGCTCAGATCAGGGCCAGTGCAACCATTTAGGCGGACTAGGCGGTTGCCTAGGGTGCTGAGATTTGGGGGTGCCAAAAAGCGCCCCCCAATTTTTTTTTAAATGGTTGAGCAGCCCTGCTGCAAGGACAGAGAGGGAGTCTGAGCTTCAGGGGGTCAGGGCGCCGCTGCAGCTGCTGGAAGCCCAGGGTGTCCCCTGGGTCAGGGAAACCCCAGGATGCCGGCTGCCGCGAAGGCGCTCGGACCCTGGGTCAGGGCGCCGCCGCGGCAGCCGGCAGCCTAGGGTGTCCCCTGGGTCAGGGTGCTGCCAGAGGGGGCGGCAGGCAGCTCCTGTGAAGCTGCCACAGTGGTGCCTGTGGGTGGTCCGCTGGTCCGCAGCTAGGATGGATCTGCCGCAGTCATGCCTGCGGGCGGTCGGCTGCTCACGCGGCTCCGGTGGACCGCTCGCAGGCACACTGGACCCTCCGCAGGCACCACTGAGGTAGCTCCACCAGAGCCGCAGGACCAGCGCGTGGGGTGGCAAAATTGCTGTCTGCGTAGGGCGCTCAAAACCCTACCACCGGTCCTGGCTCAGATGGTGGAGCAACTCATTTGTCGTCTTCCCCGTGTAAGAGGTGAACTCAAAGAGATGCACTTCTGAAACCTGGGTCCTCACTGACCAAGGACAACCACTGTGAGTGGGGTATGGTGAGGGAGCAGAGGAGGGCATAGTAAAGGAACTTTTGGTTGTAGAACTCAAGAACATGAGGCAGAAGACTCTGCCCCACTCACTTACAGGTGGGTGTCCTGCTCACAGTTTAAGATTTATGAATCCTGCTTGCGGCATTTTCCCTAATTAATGTTCATTGACTTCTCTCATTTCATTAAAAGTTTCTTTTCTACATGCAGACTCTGCTTGCAAGTGGGAAAGTAAGAGGCACCCATGAATATTGTGTAATTTTCCCAAGTTACTGGGTGCGGGCTCAAGCTGATTCTATGTTGTATTGTTGAAAAGGAACCCCTAGATATTTAACCCAGCCCTGGTTGCTGCTGGATCCATCTGGCAGAAAGGTTACAAGTGATTGCTAAGATGCAGATCTGTTTGTGCCTGCCCCCACCTTCCTTGCCAAAGAATGGCTACTTGATAGGCCCATTAGCTTTGACGACACTGGCTAAATGCGTCAGCTTGTCCTTTGTCTTTTTGAGAAATATGTTTACCCACCCCTTAGACTTCTCTGGTAAACATGTTGTCAAGAGGTGTGTGTTGTTGTCAGATGCTACCGGTGTGGTGCTCTGCTCTCTCCTTGTTGGTATCACTCGGCTGCGTGCGTGTGTTCCCTCTGTGTGCTGCCNAACAGCAAGGAGAAGGATGAAATGGCTGGTATGTGTTTAATTGTTGATTATGAACAGCTGGTTAGAAAGAGTGATATGCTAAAAGGAAGGGTAGGAGAGTTAGAAGCAGAGGTAGAAAAACTGCAAGCAGAAGCAAAAAAGTATAAAGAAGCAGACTTGCAGAGAAAGAGATCTTGTCCCTCAGCACCTTTGGACCCTACATATGGAACATGGGGCTATCAGTCTAGTTTCATGGCTCCAGTGAGAGTGCACACTGTCCCTAATCCTAATCAAGGGGAAGGGGACTCTGCTATTGTTAGCCATCTAGAGCACACTCCTATAAGCCCATCTGATTTGCGGAGCATGTTAAAGGAGTTGCCATCTTTGCAGCTTAATAACCCAAACCTACCCTTCTGGGAAAAGGTACAAGAGTGGATGGTAGTGGGAGGCTTACATGCTTTTGATGTTTTCACCATGGTAAAGGCAAAATGTCCTGGCACAGCCTGGAGTAGGATTGCTGGTGGTTTTAATAACTCTGCATGGGCAACTGCTGTTTTTGCCTCTTCAACTGATATGGAAACCGCAGTGTGGAATTTCCAACAGGCTGTAATGATGGCTTTGGGGCCAGGTACTAATTTGTACTCATTATATGCTAACCGAAAACAGCATCCAAATGAGCCATTTGAAAAATATGTGGAAAACAAGTATGAGTTATATCAACAGCATGGGGGGGCAACAGAATGCTACTCGTGAAGATTCTATATTCATAGAGGGGGTACTTGATGGGGTATGTGGCCCATATAAGGCAGCCCTGAAAACTGGCTTTCAGCCTCTGGGTTATGCTGAATTATTAACATGGGCTTCAAATATTAGCAGTGTCGGGGACCCCGGTGCCCCAAAGAATGGCAGGTTCGTTGTCTGACTGCGAGAGTGATAGGCAACACCAGCAAAGTCTGAACAAAAAGCTCTTTATTGAAGAGTGCACACGACAACAAAGAGCAAGCTCGTCTTCAAAGAGAACCAGCTTACCTTTTTACAACCACCACAAGGTTTTATAGACAGTTCCGTCACGTCACTAGTTATTCACTTTTTGCTAATCACTAGAAACCAAAACATTTATCATATATACCTCTTTGCTAAACTAATTGATCTATGCGAGTAATGGTGCCTTAACAATCACTAACGAGCAGGAATGTAGGGGAGTTAGGAATAGACATAAAACAGAAACAGGGAGTAATTCACAGGAGTC